>NC_141557.1:64210000-64230000 GCF_036417535.1 Chlamydotis macqueenii | reverse complement strand
GGTCAGATCTACACGCTTTGTCTCAATTACAATAAAAATGTATATATCTAAGTCCAGAAATGTCTACTAAATGTTCAGTTTTCTTTCAAGAGACACAGCAACTCTTTGAAATAGATGTTTCAAAATATGGTAATATTGGTAAATGTTTTGTAACTCCCTAAATGTGTTTTCAGAAATATCTGGACAATTTTTGCTGACATACAGAACAAAATGTAAAGAAACCCAGTCCATATTGGCAAAAACCCCTGAGACTTCAAAGTGCTAATGGCTTGGGCATTGCCATAGAGATTTGCTATTGATGCAAGATAGGCCTAACTCTGATCAGTGCAGTGAATAAAGCAACCTGGAAGAGCTTGTCTGTAATGAAAATAGATTCTTAAAGATTACACTTTCAGATGTTAATGACAAAAATAATAAAAAACATGAACATGAAACTGACTTTTTCCTACAAAAGCTTTCTTATTGCAAAGATATTGATCTCCCATTCCTGTATGTATTTCATTTAGACAAAAAAAAGTACTGTTTAGGTGAGGAATTTCCATTACTTTGGCCATCAGGTATAGTATATTTGGGTACCAGCTAGCATCTCATGAAAGTAAGTAGGAACTTCTGCGGTAGGGATAATAAACTAAAATTAGTCAGTAAGAAGTCGCTCCTTCATATTCAAGTCAAGTTGCACCTTAGGAAATGTCTTTAGCAATAAAAACAAAGAATAGCTTGACTGGTATGTTCAGGAATGTAATAGCTGTAAATTAGAGCATAAATGTTGTTTTCTGTAGTGGTAGCTTCGAGCTTCTTTGCAGACAGTACCATGCTTATTCAGGCTGTGACCATCAACACCAGAGGCAGAGTGGGGGAGGGCTTTGTTTTAGGAGCTGATTGAAAAGCTCCTGTCAACCTTAATCAGTTTTGGATGAGACCATTGGTGTTTTACTGACATATTCTTAGCTCTTTCTTTGCTATTTCTGGGATGGAAAGGTGAGAAGATACTTAAAAATTGAACTTGATAATTGTCCTCCTTGCTGCCTGATTTCTCGCAGCGCTAACACAGGCATTGTGGTCTTTGCTCTCCATCTGCATTGGCTGGCTGTGAGAAGGCTTGAACTCACACACTACCCTCAGAACTACAGCACCTCAAGTATGTTGGGTCTGATATTTGAAATATGGAAACATTCCAATGACTGTTTTGCTACAAAATGCATTGCTACGTGAAGACTTTATGTAGGTATTTTTCTTTATATCAACAGATGCTATTGCACAAAGTAGTTTCTTTCCAAGTTCTTCAGTGGAGTTAATTGCATATCTTGTGCATAATAAAACTCCACAAATAACAGAACTGAAGCATAACTTTTGATGATAATAAAATCACAAATAAAGAGTACATCCAAAAGAAGTTTTTATATTTTCATTTCAAACACTTTAGGACAAATGGGCGAAGTTCTGGTGTCACACCACTGACTTTATTGGCATGACCATTTTTATTCTCTGGTTTAAATGAGGGGAAAATAAGTATTTCCAACATAACAAGAATGTTTGAAAACTTGGGTTTTAAAGGTAAGCAAATTTACTTTTACACTTAAGAATTAGGTTTTTCTATTTTTGGCATCTCAATAAATGATCTAGAGTTTAAAAGGCTAAAGAGAGTTAACAATGATGCACAGTGATGAACAAGAGAAGTCATATACTAAACAACGTTTTAGTTGATGATCTACCTGTGTAACCTTTGTCACACACAGGAAGGGAGTGGGAATTTTCCTCAAATCTATAGCCAAAATCTATGTGTGACCAAACATAGTTTCAGTTAGATGGTGATACTTCTGCCCTGATAAATTAAAAATATATATTTTTAATGCTCACTTTTTTGAAGTGGTGTTCAATAAATTACAAAAAAATATTTCCTATTACAAATGGCTTGCTGTCAGCATCTGTTCCATTAGAAGCTATGTGGAAAAATCCTAACTTTTGTGATTTTCTAGGGTTCTGCAGTAAGCCTTATTTTAGGGCACAATGCTGAGGAAAAAAAAAAGTGTTCTGGAGCAGAGTTAACATCTATAAGAAACAGTCAATTAAAATCACTGGGATTTGGGCAATTTTTTTTTTATTGTGCTCCAGTGTGACTACACTGTGCCAAGATCACGGTGGTTTTACAGAGATCAAAAGCCAATTTCCAATGACCAGAAATTTTTCTTTGGCAGGTCTAATAGCAGGTTACATCCACACTGTGTTCACGTCATTTTTTTCTTCCTGTCTCTGCATTATGTCAATTGTCCTCATTTTCTGGCGGTTTCTTGTTTAACTCAAGTACAGGCATCAGTGATCATAGTGCTTAGAAAGAGTCAGCACCTCAAAGAAAGTCTGTTGTTGGCTGACTGGATATTCAACTAGTTGGGGCAGAACCAGAAACTCTGAAGTTTTGAACTCTTTCTTGGATGATTAGTCTGCTTCTGTTCCCAACAAGAGAGATTAATTTATCTCAGGTATTTACCTCTCTCCCTCCCCCACCATTTGTGGCAAGGTGGAAGCAAATGTCTAGCATACACATTCTTTCCCCAGCTGGATTCAGGTATAAAACTTTCTGACAAGGAATAGCAGTAAAGGGACCAAAGCTAGCTCTGAAGATGAACTTAAGGCCCTTGAAATCTGCAGCATGCCAAGATAGCTTTATAATTTTTTTTTTTTGTTTTAATTTAAACTAAAAAAAAAAACATAGAAGGATGGGCTGCTGAGATCATCTGTCACACCATCTGTGGTTGCCTAGCAGAATTACTCCAGCCTTGAGCTGGAGGAGCTCCCATTTGCAGCTGAACTGCAGTTGGGAATTTTATTAATACATCTCTCATTTATATAGCACCTTTCACTCTCAAGGATCCCAAAGTACTTGTTAAAGGATAAAGTTGAGTACTGAAGACTGCTAGAGGAGGAGAACTGGGAAAATTTGCTCCCTTCTGACCAGTGACTTCAAAACTTTTTACTAAAGGAAGCATTTATTGCTGAATTTGTTATTCTCTTTCATGCCTCTGAGCATGGCTCAGTGGGAGGTTGTGACCTTCAGGGCCTTGTGCAGGTGTGAGCTGATTTGTTCCTGCAGAGACAATTGCAGATATGCTGCTTTTATTTCTATGGTATATATGACTGACACAATTTGTAAGCATCCGTTCTAAAGCTTTATCTCTTTATGTATACACTCATATATTCATATGTATTTAGCGTACAGAAAATAACAAGAGGAAGAAACAACTGTGATCAGCTGGCATTCAGGAGAATTAAAAAACCAGAGACATAAAACATGTGGAGTAATCAGTAGTTTTCAGTCAAATGGCATTTAAATGCTGCACTGATGCATAACCTGCCCTACTGTTCTGCGAGGTGGGAGGACAGGTGATATGTCAGCTGTGCTCTGCCATGTAACTACAGTAGAAGGGCTGAGTTAATGACAGACACAAGAGTTTGGATGAATGTTAACACGCTGCTATTTCCATGCTAAGATGAAGTAGCAGGGTCTGGATTTATCATTAAAAGAGACCCAAGAGGCTCTCACTGAGCCAGCTGCTAGGGCCCTAAAACATATGTCGCACCCTTCAGCTGTTCATCAGTACAAAAGGCTTCCATCTCAAAGCACTTGACCTTGTTAGCCTCAGCGGTGTCAGTGATATTTTCAACAGGGAGACAACAGATCAAGTATGAAGAAGAGAATCTCTTAAGGGAAGTGTGTGCAGTCCCTGGCAAAACGACTGCAGCAACGTAGCCTGTGGATAACGGCTGCTATTTCTGCCGTTCGTGATTTGTAAAGCGGGTAGGCTGCTGCTGTTTTTCGAAACAGTGGTAGACAAATGAAAAGGAAATAGTGAGAAAAAAAGAATATTTCAGTGTCAAATAGATTACTCACCAGATCCTGAAATTTCCAAGCCTTCTTCCACACACCCTCCACTGGTCTTTATATTCTTACTAAATTAAAGGGAATTTCAGCTTGAGTAAGGACTGAGTGGGGAGTTCTGAAACCAGAGAGAATAATTGTTAGAATTACAGCAGCAGTATCAGCCTGACATTTGCAGGTAGTATTAAATGATGGTGCTACTGTGAGAGTGCTTTAGCAGACGTGATACTGATGCACAGCACTTAGGAAGGATACTGCATCCTCTCAGGTGCACGTGGGTTAATTCTAGTAGTCCCTTCACACTCTGCATTTCCCAAAAGCACCATAAAGCAGTGCTAATCAGATATTTCCTCAATGGAAGGAGTCACCATTTTCCTCCAAGTCTGTCCATTAAGGCCCTCCTCTACTGTGATTTTATGAGGATAGTTTGTATGCATGGAATGTGTGTGTGTAAAGGTATATACATCTGTTTTCTCCTTCTGTAAATAAAAATGCTATATTTGTTTTCTAGTCTCATTCCATACTCATACAAACCCCTAAAACACTAACCTTTAAAAATATCCAAAATGAAACATTCCACATTTTACACATCTGCCCTGGAAGAAGGGAGGTAGACAAGGGATACAGAGTATGAGAAGAAAAAAAAAAGCCATGACAGATGTTAGCTGGGTTGCTTAACACTGTGCCAGAAGGCACTCAGATACTGTGATACTGAGCACAATCTGAAACCTGCACTGCATATTGTATGACTGAGTTGGACCTTCGAAATCACGAGCTTTTATTAAAAATCAAGAGACTGTAAAAATAACTACTTGGGGGGTTGATTTTGCTTGTTTTCTTGTTGTGATCTTTTGAGATTGTGTTCTTTACTGCTGAAATGATGCAAAGTCAGGTGGTTTTCCCAGCGCCTGGAAAGGAAGCTATGTGAAAGCAGGTGGCCTGTAAGGACTATGGGGCACACAGAGCTGCTCTGTTTGGCTCTGAGGTACGGCCTGATTACTGAGGAAAAATTGTTTGATCTGCCACCAGCACATATCAAATCCATCCAGGAGAGTGGCAGATGATGCACGGAGCATCCAATCCATGCAAGAGCTGCTGGGAGCATTCTCTAGCTGGAAATTTGGAAGGAGGGACTCTCCCTTCTCTAGCTCCTGCAACTCCAGTGCAGAGCTGCTGGGAGGAAGGAGGCTTGACCAGGACATCTCCAAGTCACAAGAAAGCGAGCTGTAATGGCTGTTGTTCTGAGCTACATCTCTAAAGGCTGGTGGCAGAGGGGATACAGGTGATGAATTGTCCCGAGGAAAGGACCTACAGAGTTTTGAGTTTGGATTTTTAGGTCTTGGAGGCTCTAAGATTGGACTCCCAAATGAAGCATCTCCTCCGTGCTTTGCTTTTGCCTGCTCTGGCATGTGTGCTGCAAACACCCGTGGGCTGGATGCAGGACATGGCCAAGTGGAGTGGCACACCTGCAAACAGTGACGGGGGAGAAAGAGCTGCGCTGGCATGCCAGGCTACCAGAGTGGAGGGAGGGTACGGACTCAGCCTCTAACTTTTCTTGGCTCTTGCATTGTCCATTTCTTGTACACATCTCCCTTCTTGTGAACAAAAAGTTAAAGCTACAGGTTACTCAGGCCTGCTCAGTTACACATGCATCTAATGTGAGAAAGCAGTTCATCTGATTAGGAGCAAAGCAATAGGAGATGCAGGCTGCTGTTTCTAACTGGGCGCAGCAGATTAGGTATGTAATCCCTGGGTTGCTGAAAACTTCTTTCAATTACTTGAGCAGAACTGTAGTTCAATATCTTTGAGGATGGGGCTGGAGTTATTTGTGAAGTAATACTGCAGTTTTCATTGTTTCCTAATGCAACATTGTGTTATAATGATACTTGAAAAGAATGTGAACATTACTTTGATAGCTAATGCAGAAAGCAGATACAACAATTTTTGGTGGGATAATTTAATGTATCTTCTATTTTTATTTTTTTTTTTTGCATAGAGAAGTGATTTAATGATGTGTGAAGTCTGACAAGTAAATCTCCTTAATGGTTCTCACCACAATGAACATTGAAAATAGCTCTTTTTCATACAATACCATATGTATTAGATAACAGCTAGTAATAGATAATATGGAAGAGATCAATTCTGCAAGCTGCAGAGCACCTGCATTTTTCATTGACTTTGATAAAAGTTGGAAGTACTCAGTGCTTCAGAAGATGTTTCCAGTACTCCCCAGGATTGAGTTTATCAAGGAATTTGTTTCTTGAACCATGATTTAGTTATTGTTATGTTAACGCCTCAATCTTTTGATGCAAAGTAGCTGCAGAAGGGGGAAATGTATCTTGAGTGAAGATCACTCTGCCAGTGATTAAAATACTTTATGGTATCACTATGAGTACTATACAAGAACAAACATATTGCATCAATAAATTAAAATAGTACATCAGATACATATGTTGCAGCAGTAGTGTTCTTAAGTCTAACATGAAGTTTCTTGAAAAAATTTTTATAGTATGAGAAAATTCAGACCACTAAAGCCACTTACAGTTACTGCTTCTAATAATAAAGTATACTATACCCTATTTTGCTGATAGATTGTGAAATGATAGTATTTATGATCACAAATATCAGTAGTCAAAGAAATCTTCACATACAGTATATGTATGAAAGAAAATCTCAAACCTCAGATCCAGGATAGTTTTATATACTGGAAAGCAAATAATTAAGCTAGAGAGAAGGAAAGACACAGGAGAAACAGGATTAAAATTGAAAAGATAAGAACATGAGGCTGTACACAGAAACAAATATCTGTCTTAAAACACAGCTCGTTATATTTAAAGTAGGAGATACTAATTCTATAGTAGGGCTGCTTGGGAAAAAGAAAACTGATGTCAGAAATTATGAGTTACTGACAAGCTTCTTCCACTCCTGTCACTGCCAGAGGTCCTGGGTCATCACACTTCAGGGCACAACGTCGAGGCTGTCCCAGCTCAGTCACCTGAGGGATGCAATGAAAACTGCAATTTGTGTTTAGCAACTTGTTAGTAGTTTTTTTAAGATTGCAGGTTGGCACAAAATTATTCTTGCCACCTAAATGTGTGAATAGAGTTTGCTGGCTTCTCTGGTACTACCTTTTGCAAGCTGCTGAAATGAGAGTAAACTGAGGAACAGAAAACTAAAGAACTAGGCTAGCGATGGAATGGGTGGTTGTGTTTGTTTTGGATGGCCGTGGAAGGTGGGAAGGTAGCACTGCCCACCTGAGGCCCTGCACCTGTCCAACCGTGGCAATTTCATGCTGGAAAAAAAAAGGAGGAAGGCCAGGGGAGACTGCACTCACACTGTGGTTATAGGACCAGCTTGGGAGAGTAAACAAACACTCTTTATTAGGCTTTGCTGTCCTCATTCTGCAGAGCTGCTTTCTTCCAGCTTTGCTGCAGCCCTGGTATTTTAAATTAACCCCAGCTGAGTTCTTCGGGCCCTAAAATTAGAGATGGGCTTATAATGAATCTTGCTTTGGTATGTGCCAAAACAAGGGGCCTCCGCTAGCTCTTCTCCTTGACTGGGTAAGAGCATCTGGCCTATACTGTGGCTGCAAGCCTACATGGCGCCCTGCCGTGTTATCAGTCCCTCAGGTGGCTCAGACAGAGACAAACTGCTCTTTTTCAATAGGGATGAGAAGAGCACCCTTCAGATTGGTGAAAATGATTATCCTTTATGTCCAGCTAGTATCAGAAGTCCATGCTCTGTCACCCACAGAAAGCACCTACCTCTGCTGGGCATGCTGTGTCCTTTGCTTTCTTTTGGGTGCTGCGTGAGTGGGAAGAGGTAGGAGAAGGCTTCTGGGTTTTAGAAACCTGACTGTGAGTGCTTTGAAAGCAAAATCAGATGGACAGGCTCCTGTCTTCTTATTTCTTGGAGTGCACTCAGCTGAAGAGTAAAATGTTGACTTACCTGTGGGAGAGGAATGTCTGTTTAAAGTACCCCTAGGAAATCTTGAGTATTAGCACCTGAACACTTGTCTATTTTTCTTATTTACTCTGTCATAGAAGAATATAAGTGGTGGAGAGAATAGAAATATTCTTTATTCTATTTGAATACGGTCTCAGTCCATCTCACTTTTTCTCATGAAAGGATCTTGATTTCCTTACAACTAGTGCAGACACAGTTTTAACACGTGTTAATAGCTTAAAAGCAAAACCCCTAACCATGTATTCTTTTCCTCTTTAGGAAATGTCCCACAATCTGTAGACAGACTGAGATAATACTTTGCAGCACCTGAAAGTGACCGGTGCTGTATACTCAGCTGCTTCTTGTTACTGCATATTCCTCAATTTTCTTATTCTCCGTTATAGGAATCATTGTTTGCCTGCTTACTCCTTCCATCTGCCTGATATCATATGCACATTTGAGATGCTTTCATTTTGAACCCATTTTACTACTTGCTTGGATTCCTTTTGGTCTTTACTTTCAGTATGTGGGGCTGGAGGGCTACTGCAATTTCCTCCCCATGGCAGATGACCTTCCAGGACAGTACTTAGAGCTATGAGCCTTCTAGGACCACTGGCCTTCAGCTATGCCCTCATTTCTTATATATATAAAAAAAAAAGGAGTTTAACTGGTATGTTTTGCCAACTCTGGTACACCTGTGTGTTGAGGCAGTATTGCCACCTCTTTGTGATGGCAAAGCTATTGCAGTATGAGTAGGTTCTACTGAGCTGAGCCATTTATACCTGTAAGTATGTGCAAACACACTTGCTTCTTTCTTCATCCTGTATGGCACAGAACAGAAGGAAGTAGTGACTTATTCTGCGAGTCTCTTCAAATAACTTTCTGCCAGACATTTTGGTTTGCTAATGGAATCAAACCTTAAGAGTTAAAACTTTCCTTCATTTTCTGACTCCTTAATTCTTGTGTGCATTTTATCAACCCCCCGTATTTTTGTCTCAGCTCCTACAAGCTGACACAGCACCAGTTTTCTTGTCTAATTTTTAGACTGTTCAGCTGTGTCGTTATTCACTGTTTTCTTTTAATTATGTATTCTTGTTAACCTCTTTATCCTTTTGAAGTTGCAGATTGTGATTGACATGTGGTATTAATTAAGGCATATAATGTATGACATTGGAGCTTGAAATTAATAAGTGACAATACAATTACATGCTTTGCCTAATCGTTCTTTAGTAATATAAAGATTGACACTTAACTGCAGCATTCAAAGTTAAAAGCTCTCAAACAGATAGTACAGCTGAATGTAATCACCACTAATCCATTGTAAGGGACAGGCTATTGGTAAAATACTTCTGCTGTGGCCTTGTTTTATTAAATAAATGAATCTATGTGTACAGTTCAATCTCAGAATTAAATTCAAAGTATAATTTTTCCATGATTTTAAATTGCAAATAACTTACTTTTCTGCCATGTTAATTGATATTTCCCTTTCAAATCTCTACTCCCACCTGGCAAAGCACCAGTATTTCCATTTGCTCTTGTTGATTCTGTTCACATCATTGCAATTTCCTTTACGTCTCTGTAAAGTCACCTAAACATTGGCAACTTACTATGTTAGAGGAACATCGAATTGCTCTTTGTTAAGAGCATAGGTTAGGGTCCCATAATTGCTGAACAACATAAGAAGTAGTATTTGAGTGAGCATTGTTAGCAGGTTTGGGACTTTGAAACTTAATTTCAAATGGCATCCTTGTTTTTAACTACTAACTTCCTTGAGACCAAAACTCTTCTAATGTGTCCCCTGACTGTGCAAATGCCCATAAAATTTTGACTGATTTTGTCAAAAGAAAAATATAAACACATGCTATACGTAGACAAGACATTAAGGTTATTATATTTTAAATCCCTGCAGTTTTGTTGAAAGGAAATCCCTAGCTTTTTGTTATTTAAAGAAACTAGAGACTTGCAGT
This sequence comes from Chlamydotis macqueenii, assembly GCF_036417535.1. Lineage (NCBI taxonomy): Eukaryota > Metazoa > Chordata > Aves > Otidiformes > Otididae > Chlamydotis > Chlamydotis macqueenii. The sequence goes on along the minus strand of NC_141557.1, from coordinate 64,220,214 downwards.
AAATACTTCCATTTTAGACTTCTAAAGGTTGATTCCTAGAGATAAGAACATTAAGAATATAAAGACTACTTCAGTCAGAATGTTCTGACAGAATTGTTTATGTTAAACCAAATACTATTATTGGAATTTTACTGCCATATCAAGAAAAGTAGTGCACAGCATGAAAAAGCTAAAGTGATCTCTCCAGATTTTTTATTTAAGTGAACTATTAACACACCTTGAAATAGAATGCTTGGAGAAACTTGCTGCAAGATCCATCAGGATCCAATATTCGATGAATCTGAACTTGCAAGTCCTGGAAAAAACCCCATAGATTGAAAATCTTACTCTGTCTATTTGCCTATTCTGCCATAATATTCCACTGTAGGGTGGTATAACACAAAGTATAAATGTCTCACATATGAATCTGTGCAAACTCTGGGACAGCAAACTAGTGGATGAAAGAAAGTGGTGGGCACAGGCTCAGTTGTGCTTCTTACATTTTGAGCTTTATCTGGTTATTAAGAGGGGACAAAGCTGTAGCTGATTCCATGTCCTTGTAATTGGTGGGCTGCAGCACCGAGATCATGGGTTTGGCACATTGGAGTCTCATGCTGCCACAGCTCTGGTTTCATGTGGGAAGGTCAGTGTTACCATATCCCATTCCTGGGCTAGCAATCTTCTTGCAAAGAAGAAAATTTGGTCGTTAGTGTCTGATGCCCTCAAAAATGGTGTCATGCCCCTAAAACTGTGATTCTCTGAAATAAGTTGAAGTGTGGAAAGGCTTATTGTCCACTAGTTTTGGATCTTTGGAATTTACTTTTTAGATCTGTTCCTTGCAGATAAACAAATGAAAAATACCTCCTTATTAAAAAATGAAAGTCTTCCTCAATCTAAGGAAAGCACTAAACATTATGTTTGATTTGAAAGCCAGTAGTACTCATGAGATGTTATGAAACAAGAATATGAAACAGAAGAATACTATTCCCTGTGGTGGCATTCTTCTATTTATTTACTGTTAGACTACAGAACGAATTTTAAGAACTTTGTTTTCAGAAGCCATTTTTATCTTTTTATGCATTAGTGATTTGAAAGCACTCAATGAGAGATCTGGCTAATGGCATGATTTGGAAAATCAAAGTCTAAATTACCAGGTGAAAATGGTATGGAGATAGCAGGGTGTATTGTTAAATTTACTGAAATCTCTCTTCCTAATAATAGTTCAGCACACGATATGATGCACTGTAGGTGTCTGGTGACTTATTCTGAAGCTCTGGTCTGTGGTGCATCACATAATCTGCGGTATGAATTTACTTTTACGTTTCAAAACCTTAAATATTATTATAGTTTAAAGAATCATATATGGGTAAGACTTTATGGCTTTTTGACCAGATTTGCTCAAAATGCTGTTATTTGTTTTTGAGGTCCAGCAGTAGCAACCAAATGGGAGTAAATTGCCAAACAAGTCGTTGCAGAGCTGTTCTAAAAACATAGATGTCCTAGAAATAAAAACAAACCAAGTATCTTAATGTTTTTTGTTGCTGCTGTTCTTTTCTTGGAGGGGGAGTGGAATGTCAGAAAAGTGAGCTAAGTTTAAGTTACAAAAGAATTTTTAAAGAATTCAACATGCCCTTCTCTTTATTCGTCGTATCATTCTGCTCCAGACCGACAGCCCTGCAGAAGGTAATTGGAGTGTTCAGAGTTCGGATTGGAGACAGGGCACAGTTGAGCTGCCTGTGAATAACACTGCACATCTCAATAAATAATTCTTGATTTCATTGTCATTTCATTGCAGTGGTTAAGGAAGGGTGACTTGGTTAAAACAAATGCAGATCGATTTGTCAAGCAACATGCTTCAACCTTGGGTGCCTATGCATTATGATCAATAATGTTTACAGTCTTTCTCCATCCCCTCAAAGAGAATGTGCCTCCAGTTGAAGGGAACACTATTCTCTTCTGTCGGTGACATTTGATAACGATGGAAGCCCGTTTCTGGGAAGTCTTTTTGCTCAATGTCGGCACAGAAATAAAAATCATCAGACATGCAAGATGTGAATGGTCATGTGCATAGACCCCTTTTTTTTTTTATAACAGAAAGAGCAGAGATCAATAAAGCTCAGAAGAAGAAGGTAACAGCTGTAAGCAGCCTTGTACTGGGGCTGTAATCCTGATGAATAATGTTGCTGTCATAACAGCAGGGATAATTTAATGCTGACACTTAGCAGCATGATAAATAGCTTGTCAGACATAGGCAGTGACAGAGTCAAGTGAAACTGCCCATGACAAGTTCTGAAATATTAATCTTCTACTAGACTGTGACTGTGCTGAAGGGGCAGCAGCGTACAGAAGACTGGGAGGGGAGACACTTTGTAATATAAACAAATGTACTTCAGGACAAAATGCTTTTATTGTGTAGAGATATTTCTCTTTGCAAGGGCTACTATTTACACTATTTCTTTACAGTGCTCTGAACATTCATGCTTTGCAGCAGTATATTGTATTTTTTTTGGTATATATTCTGACATAATTTCTCTGAAATGTTTCCCTTCTTACTGGTAAGAGGCTTTTTGAGTTTAGAGGATTTTTAGGGGTGAAACACTAAATGAAAATTTATTTCTTCTCTTTTATTTTCCAGCCCATCCACCCTTCTTCCAAGGATTTTTCCAATTTACCTAGGATCTTTATTGTGAGTGTCACATAAGCAACGTGGCAGAGTTCCCTATGCCAAACACCAATTGATTTATGAACTACTTTTCCATTAGATATGATGTAGAGTGATGGTGGATGTAACAGGCACTAGATATTCAAACCAGACTATTTATTTAGGTGTAATTTGCTTAATAAAGTACTATGCTATTTTGATCTTCAGGGAGATGGAGTAGTCCGCACACTACTCTGGGAATTATGTATCAGAGACTCTTGCATCCATTTTGAATACTATTTTGATTACCAAGACTCCTTGTGATGGGCAGATGTTCTGCCTTCGTTCAAGATCAGGGCTGAAATCAATAAAATCTGAGCAGGCTATGATGGACATGTACTTGATGAAGATAATAGCAGGATACAGCAAACCAAGTAAAGAGGTTTAAGATATTGTGCATCAGCTTAGAGAGGTGCATGTGACTCTGGTGCCACATCAATACTAGCAATGGTCCAGTGGCAGCAGCAGAAATATCTTCTAAAGTTTACCAGTGTGCCATAATAGTAATCATATGCCTGTCATTACAATCTAAAAGGTGATTGATCCCATTAGAAAGATACAAGGCTTAATTGTTGCAAATTTACATTGTCATCTTTAAGTTAATAGTACTCTAACTTCTGTCTTGAAGAGACTGTAAATTGAGCTGTCAATGAAGCATAGGCTCAAGATCTTATTTATTCATTGATACAGTGTGGATGAAGTGAGACTGTGGCATGTTTGGCTCCACCGCCAGCACAGTGCTTAAGAGTCTCTGTATGTACCCTGACAAGTTATTGCCTTATCAGAACTGAAGAAAGGCATCTGAACAAGGTCTGAGACAGCTGAAGGAACGCTGATGTTTTCAGCAGTTTCATTCTCCAACACGTGCATTGGTCAAAGTGCCAAGTTGTGCCAGGCTGAAATCCCAAAGGGAACAACTGCAGTTACGTGAAAGACCACTGGTAGTTGTTTGTTAAAAGGCAAAGTGAAGTCTGCAAACAGTTAGAATTACAATTCTTAGCATAAGAACCATTTCTTCAAGTTCAAGGAAGTATAATGAATACAGATTACACCAAAGCAGACTTCAGAGCAAGTCAAATGAAATGGGATTCTACCTTGGAGCAAAAGGGCCCAGGCTACTTCGCACTTGTTTGGGAAAGGAGGAGATTACGTTCTGGTTCTAAAAGCAATGCTGTATGCCCTCTTCAACAGCATTAAGATTTCAATATATTTAATTCACTAGTAGTTTTAATGCAGAAATCACTAAACTTGTTGCTAAAGCTCTTCAGTAGGTTACTGAAAGCAAAATCTTATTATCAGGAATTGTCTTGTAAAGTGAATCAATCAGTTGTTTCTAAAGTGGCATGCACAATAGACTGGCCAGGCCTGAAATACAGTAGGTTAGGAAAACAGAATTGTTTCGCCCATTTTCCATGGCAAGTGACTTTTAACTTTCAGAGTTTGAGAAATATATCTCTCTTGGTACCTATATTTTTTGAACGTGGTGTATGAATTATTTATGTATAATATCCTAATCATCTTGTGCTTTAGAGTCTGTCTCAGCCTGTTGGCACTGTTAGGTAGTTAACTTATCTAGGTGGGCTATATTCTGAAACTTCACAGCAGGATACTTGTACTTGCCTTTTATGCAATTGCTGTTGTCTCCAGTGGTGAGAAGGTGGACTGTTTTGGGGTCAGCTCCAGTATTAAGAGGAAGTTATTTATACTCAGCAATCAATCTTATAAATACGGTGTGATGTGACTTACTTCTTGTTCTTGATTTTTAAACATGTTTTTTACATGTTTTTTTTTTCTGTTTAAATGAACACAAACTTACAAAATATGTTCTGTTAGAAATTTCATTTAATGATTCCAAGAGAAGCTTAACGTTTTACTAAAAAGCCAAAAAAGATAGATTTACCTTTTTACTCTTATGAGGCTTTGTATATGTAATGCTTATGTACTATAGTCATTCAATTAATGTTTTCTGCCATCTTTTTATATAAAACTTTAATCTAAATCTTCCTGTCTTGAGTTTTGGGATTTCTACTTATTCTCCAAGTATTTTTATTTAGGTGTTAGTTTTGGTGTTAGTGTTTCATGAATACTTTAAAAGCGCACATCAAAAAAAAAGATGTTTGGAAAACATATTGAGCTGGAAAAAAAGCAAGAATTTTCAAATAGACCCAGAAATATTATTCTTTGGCCAAGTGTAGAAGACAATATCAGCTGACTTTACGTGGAGTTTTTAATGTTTTGTCTTACACAGCCATGAGCTGTAGAAGATAAATGTTGTCAGAGAATATTCAGCTGGACTTGAAGCTAATGAAATGGAGAATTGATAATGTTTTTCTGTAGTTTGATAATTTCTCTGTACAACTGAATTATTCCTTCCATAGTAGTAAGGATTTAGCATAGTCATAGATAAGACTGATATCCGATCTGCTCTATTTTAAATATTAAATGTAATTAAGTTAAAAAATTCCAATTGGTTTAATTTTTCCAGAGCAGAAAACCAGCTATTTTTAAGAATCCCTGTTCAGTTTGTTAGAATATCGTAGTTACACTTTGAAATCAAGTGTAACAGAAACAGGTTTTTTTTTTTTTTTTCTTGAAAGGAAAGGAGGGGAAAATTATCAGAGTAAATAGAGTAAATTCTTGAGTGACAACATCCTTACGAATCTTCATATACCAAACCTAGGACAATTTTTTATATTGTGTTACCATAGTACAGGGATTTACTTGTTATTTCAGACCCAGCCAGCTACTGAAATTCCTCTGCTCTCCTCCTCCAAGTGGTAACAGATACAAAATTGTGGAAAAATGAACGAGAACTTTCAATCATTTCTGTTTCAAGGAGCACATTTTGCATTCAGATTATAAGGTAAGCCTGGTGGGGCTAAAAACAATGGTTTTGCCAGAAACATTGAAGTGTTTTCATTCTGTCCAAAAAAAAAAAAAAAAAAAAAAGCATAGGGAGCCAAAAGGCCACATATTCATGCAGGATACGAGACACTGAAATTTCAATTTCTTCTTTGCTCTAATTATCAGAGTATAAAGAATCATCGTTTCTTTTTGACCAATAATGATCCAAGAATTTGTGTTCCTTTTGACTAATAATTCCATCTTTAACACAAGAAACCTCTCAGATAGAAGTTCTCCAAAACAAGCATGTTTCTGTGAAGGGGTCTGGCTTTGAGGAAGATATTCCTCACTAGCTCAGTTAAGCAGGAAATAAGTAATTACATGCTATGCATATTTAATAAAGCAATTTTCCAGCTTCTTTTTGACTACTAAGCTCTTCCTATTACAAAGTTAAAAACTGATTTGTTGAAACTTACTGGAACTAAAGGGAAGAGAAAATGATATAATGAGATTATAATCTTAATGATGCATGACAAATTCATAACAGGGATGACATTTCAAAAGGTACAAAAAGTGAACTCTCTTCAAACCTAGAAAATAAGCCAATAATTGGATCCATGTTAGTCTATACTGTTTGATATAGCTGCCTATAGGACAGAAATTGTGCGTAGGAAAAAAACTCTGGGACATTACGTCTGCACAATATTTCTCTCTTGATTTCTTAGAGGCTTTTTAGATTCACAAAATAATTGGTATTGTCCAGTACTCTTACTGAGAAATCTGCCCAATCTCTGAGGGATCCCAGCATCCTGGGGTTCTTGTTAAAGGAATTCTTGCTATTAATTTGGAACTGTATTTTCTCATTGTTTTATCAAACTTGAATTCGCCTACTTGATGTATGATGATGCTGCTGAGACTCAGCTCATTATTCATGCTTGCTAGTGTATAGTGACAAAGGATGAGGAAAAGGCTCAGGTACTTAATGCCTTCTTTGCCTCAGTATTTAACACAAAGACCAGTTGTTCTCTGGGTACCAAGCCCCCTGATCTGGAAGACAGGGACAGGGTGCAGAACGAAGCCCCCATAGTCCAAGAGGAAAGGTTAGCAACCTGCTACACGACTTAGACACACACAAGTCTACAGGGCAAGATGGAATCCACCCAAGGATACTGAGGGCGCTGGCAGAAGTGCTCACCAAGCCACTTTCAATTGTTTCTCAGCAGTCTTGGCTAGCCGGGGAGCTCCTAGTTGACTGGAAGTTAGCAAATGTGACGCCCTCCTAAAAAGGGCCAGAAGGAACATCAGGGGAAGTACAGGCCTGTCAGTCTGACCCCTGTGCTGAGGAAGGTTTTGGAGCCGCTCATCTTGAGTGCCATCACACAGCATGTACAGGACAACCAGGTGATCAAGCCCAGTCTACATGGGTTTAAGAAAGGCAAGATCCTACTTGACTAACCTGATTTCCTCCTACGACAAGGTAACTCGCATAGTGGATGAGGGAAAAGCTGTGGATGCTCTCTACCTAGACTTTAGTAAAGCCTTTAACAATGTTTCCCACAGCATTCTCCTGGAGAAATGGTCTACGCCTGGGTTGAACAGGTGTACTCTTCTCTGGGTAAAAAACTGGCTGGAGAGCCAGGCCCAAAGAGTTGTGGTGAATGGAGTTAAATCCAGTTGGCATCTGATCACAAGTAATGTTCCCCAGACCTCAGTACTGGGGCCAGTTCTGTTTAATGTCTTTATCAGCGATCTGGATGAGGGGATTGAGTGTACCCTCAGTAAGTCTGCAGACTACACCAAGTTGGACGGGAGTGTTGATCTTCTTGAGGGTAGAAAGGCTCTACAGAGGGATCTGGACAGGCTGGATCAATGGGCTGAGGCCAATTGTATGACGTTCAACAAAACTAAGTGCTGGATCCTGCACTTGGGCCGCAACCACCCCATGCAATGCTACAGGATTGGAGAAGAGTGGCTGGAAAGCTACCTGCCGGAAAAGAACCTGGGAGTGTTGGTCAATAGGCAGCTGAATATGAGCCAGCAGTGTGCCCAGGTGGCCAAGAAGGCCAATAACATCTTGGCTTGTATCAGAAATAGTGTGGCCAGCAGAAGTAGGGAAGTGATTGTTCCCCTGTACTCGGCACTGGTGAGGCTACACCTCAAATACTGTGTGCAGTTTTGGGACCCTCAGTACAAGTAGGATGTTGAGGTGCTGAAGTGCATCCAGAGAAGGGCAATGAGGCTGGTGAAGGGTCTAGAGCCCAAGTCTTATGAGGAGCAGCTGAGGGAACTAGGTTGTTTAATCTGGAGAAAAGGCGACTCAGAGGAGACCTTATCACTGTCTACCTAAAGAGAGGTTGTAGTGAGGTGGGTGTTGATCTCTTCTCCCAAGTAACTAGCAATAGGATGAGAGGAAATGGCCTCAAGTTGCTCCAGGGAACAATTAGGTTGGATATTAGAAAAAATTTCTTCACCTAAAGGGTTATCAAACATTGCAACAGGCTGCCCAGAGAAGTGGTTGAGTCACCACCCCTGGAAGTATTTAAGAGATGTGCAGATGTGCAGCTTAGGGATACGGTTTAGTAGTGGACTTAGCATTGTTAGGTTTACAGTTGGACTCAGTGATCTTAAAGGTCTTTTCCAATCTAAATGATTCTATGATAATTTGCATGCTTGTTTGATACTGTTGTGTGCACAGGCTGCCCACACTATTCTTCATCACTTTCTTCTTACCTCGTCTCTCAGTTCCTCCACCACTGCTCTCTGAGCTCTCCTGATTTGTGGAAGGTTAAAGTAGAACCAGAGAGTCATCAGAAATGGAGTTGGAGTCATCTCAAGAATGTTCATCCCTGTGCTCAGAAGTAGGATTAAAGAAAGTCATCTGATTGGTTCGTAATGACAGCAAGGGTGGAGACCCCACAGGACCTCAGGTGATCTGTACCAGTGCTTCATGGTTCCTGTTAACATGATTTTCTCATCCTTCTCTTTTAAATGATGAGGAAGAAACATGTATTTCTCTAAGGAAACAGACCAGTGTAATTGCACGTAGTAATTGGCTCAGACTACCTTGAATGTAAAGAGGTATACTTGCAGTTATGGGGAGACTTTGCATTTGCAGTAAAACAGCTGTTTACAGAGCAAAAGGTGACATAGGAGGTCAGACTGGTAGCAGCAAACATCTTTTTTTTTGTTGTTTTGGAACTTCCTCACATGTTGTCTTATTGAATTAGGTGTAAAGGAGGCTCTGTTGTTAAATATACAAACTAAGCATTTGGACCTGACGATTTCTTGATTTAGTAATAGCACACTGTTCCATCTGAGGTAGGTTCTTAGAGGAGGAAGCTGTCAAACACATTATGCTTATCTGTGAGATGACTCCATAGCTTATCTGATAGTTTTCACATGAAGACTAGCAAAAGTAGCAATAGAGTGTCTTTAAGAAAACAAAAAAAAAGATTATTTTTATATCCATTCTGTCCAGTATTGATTCTGTTGGAAAGTTATCAAAAATTGTAAGTCATTTATCTTATCAGAAATGTTAAAACAACCAACAAATTTTGAATTAGAATTACATGAGGAAGCTATTTATTAATACAGAAGAATTGCTATGTTTTACATTTAAACATAGTGAAAATCCTTTTCCATGAATGCTAGGATCACTGTCATCTGGTCTTTTGGATCACCTCAGCTGATAATAATGCATGTTTCTTGCCATTGGTCAAATCTTCACATTTATTAACTAATTAAAAAAAAATGTCCGTTTTGTCAACATTGTGGTGTTTTCCAGTGAATGTAAGCCAGCAGCGTATCCCTTTTAGCGTTACTTTACAGCTATTCTAACAACAGTGGTAGTTTTGCTTGGTGGAGCTCGTTTATCGTTGTGTACTGGGGTACGTTATAGGGAATAGATGTGTAATATTCTGGAACTATACAGCTGTCAACTTCCTGGGCTTTTCTTTGTAAAAAAATTGATTAAATGAAATGTCATTAGAAACACTTTTGCTAGGCTTTTGCTTTCTTGAAAGAGTTTATATGTTTGTTGGCAATTTCTCTTCTGGGCCTCTCCCCCAAATTATAGCTTTGGAAAGATATGTACTATGGCATTCTGTATAACAGGAAATAAATAATAAAATTGAGAAGAGCTATTTAATTAGGGTGAGCCACACCTGTTACCTATCTGCATCTCCTCAGCTTTGCATTAAAATGTTAATTGAGCACAGCTGCAGGACTGGCCCGATCCTCTTGGTTTGGAGTATCCTTGACACTAATGTGAATTAGTACAGTTCGCCTAGAAGGCAGAACTAATGTTCCCGCCTACACACCCTTCCTCTTTTTCCACCACTGACAGGGTAGCAGGACTTTTATCATAATGCCAATTGTACAATTCTTAGAAATGTAGATTCATTTATTTTAATCTGTGTGTACAGTTTTAATTTTTGCCATTATGTGAGCATGATAAAGCCACTAACTGCAGATTTCAGGGTTTAAAAAATAAGCATAAATACACTGAGGTTGAGCAGGAATTGAACTAATACAAAGGAAAGTGTACACCTGAGCAGCTTCCTCCTACATATTCCATACCTCTCAGTTCCCTATTTTCCTTCCCTTTTTCCATACTACTCTTGGTAGAAGACTCCTGGAAAAGAGTCGGACCAATTAGCCCACCACTGAGGAAAAGAAAGAGCTCCACAGT
>NC_141557.1:64172500-64205000 GCF_036417535.1 Chlamydotis macqueenii | reverse complement strand
ATGTCTAGTGAGCTCACAGAGTGAGCTGTAGTGCTTATTGATTCTTTTTGATGCAAAGTCTTTGGATATTTTGATGTCTCCTAATTGTAGTTTGTAATAGCTAAAGAATATAAGAGTAGAAATCTTAGTTGATTTTACAGATCACTTCTTCTCCATATATGGCTGGTACAGAGGCAGCATCTTTGGGGTTGATGTAAAGATCTTTATTCTCAGATCTGTCCCTTGGATGGATGTCTGCGAAAAAGGCTGGCTAAATGGGCTTGATGATGCAAGGTTGTGATGTCTGTTGAACAGTGCTTTCTTCTCAAACAACAGCCTCCACCTCCAAGCAAAATAACTACAATTTAGTGAAAGCCTCATACAGAAGCCTGCAGACAAAGTATGGTCTAAGGGTGCTAATGCAACCCTTAATATAATTGTTGTGATATATACAAAAAATTCTAAGAAGACGGTAATGTTCTTCACCACATACATGCAATTCCTCTCTAGAGATACTAGCGTAGTCCCTTGGGTTGGCTCCTGGAAGTCTGTCTAGCACAAGTAAAAATACAGGTGAAAGTACAAGGTGGCTGGATTGGTTGGATGTGTTCTTGATGGCTACCTCTACCTTGCATCCATGCCAAAGGCATTTATCCAGTTGTTCGTACACTTCCCTTGCACTCCTGATCAGAAGACCATGAAAAGTCATGGTGTAGAGTTTCTTTGAGGTGCTATGCCCTTGCTGTGTGCAAGGGGAATGCTTTGTCTGTTACTGAAAAAAAGATTACTGTATTTGAAGGTCTCTGGGAATAGTTGCTTAATGGTAGTGAGATGATCTGAAAACCTTGCCAATCAGTGCTCTGGGAGGTTGAGGTCCATAGGAGGTAAGGTCATTCAAGATTTCAGGAGAAGGGACTTCTGTCTGATATTCTACTGGCTGATCTCTTTCGTACTTTAACTCTTTATAGCTACCTTGGACAAATGTTACTTCTCCAAAGTCCCATTGATTTCAGTGGTATTTTGCAATGGAAGAAAGTTCTGCATTGCTGCTGAGGTGTGCAGTTATGAAGGAAAGATGAATACTGAAATGTGATAGAAAAAGCTGAGACTACGAGGAATCCTCACACAGAGAAGTCTACTCAAACTTCTAGATATAAGAAAGACAATTTGTACTTCTTTGAGCTACAGTCTACCTTCTTGGAGACTACCATTGCTTGCAATGGTAATGCATTGAAAGGTTGATTTCTGGAAAAATAAATACATACTAGTGTGTATTATAACATATGTTGTAAGTTGTGTGCTATAGAAACAGGTTGTCTTGATAGTTGGCTATTTTTCACTATGTGTTTCTTCTGCATTAATCCTCATGGATTTCCTTGGGATCTTCAGAATTGATGGCATGGTATGGTGTCCTTATGGTGATATAAAGGCGGCAAATATCTACAAAATATTCTTTTTTATTTTAAAAACTTGAACTTGACAAAAATAGACATTTTTTCCCTGCCATCTTACGCAATTCCTGAGGATCAGTCAAAGCCTGACAGAAAGAAAATGTAATAGTCTAATCTACATATGCTTTATGCTATCCATCCAATTACTCTGGGTGGGGTTTTCTGTATGTGTATGGCCTGAAGTGTCCTATACAAATTACTGTGTGATATTGTTTCAGACACAATAATTTTGTACCATTGAAGCAAAGCAAACTGTAAATTACAAAAGAAATAATAAACCCATAATTACTGCTTTCATTTATTCATACCATATTAATGCAACATAATTATGTCAGGCAGGATCTTATAAATGCTAAATAGAAAGCCACCGACTGGTTGTTCTGATGAACGCGTAATAACTAACGCTTAAAAGCTGTAAATCACATTTCCTGACTTTTAAAGTGACAAATGTCTTTGAACTTTCTAATTGGAAATAATGTATTTTGGCACTCTGCAAAAGGTTTTTCAGAGTACTGTTGGTTTGAAATATTTCAATATGGATAGAAGTGCCAATGAGCTACCATAGGAACTGCTATGACAATTTTTGCAATGCACCTGTATTGGTCAATATATTTTGTCATGTGCGTTCTGGCCTCTTAAAAAGTTCTTAAGGAATCAGGACCCTAAATAAGGCTTCAGGCCTAGATTATATACAAATCATAAAAGATGGCGCTGTTTGAATGGACATTGAAACAACAAAAAGCAACATATTTTAAGAAGATATCCAAAACTAAAAATTTGTGTTCTTACACATTTTTTATCTTTTTTTTAAAAAAGTTCAAAGTTCTTTTCATGTTGGGTGTTCAATCTTGTTTACATTATATTATGATCTTTTACATGACTTTAACTGTTAGAAGTGAGGGAGAAAGTAGGCACAAGGGTTGAATGCACTCCAGGCATTTCATCAAGGAGAATAAGCATAAAAGGTTGGTACCCTATTTAAAAAAAAAACCCAAACAAACAAAAAAAACCCCAAACAAACAAAAAACCCAAATAACAACTCCCCCCACTCCCAAAAAAGGTAGGGAAAAAAAAGACTATCTCGATCTTCCTGACATAACCTGTGATGCAATGTCATTTAAAGAAACATTTTACTAATTGTTACCACCTTTAAATAGCTCTAAAATGCCTCTTAGAGTATGTGATATGAAATTAAGCCACAACCCTAACTGAGAGTTCATTTTAAAGAGCATACAGAAGGAGAAAGCAATCAACACAAATGTGTGAAGTTGAAGGCATACATAACTTCCTTGGACTAGGAAGTTTCTTTTTTTTACTCCTATCATCCATGTACAAACTGTCAGTAGGTGGTACGTTACAGCAGTGATGTGGTCTAGGAGAGAGGGATCGTATTGTATTTAACCTATTTCTTCTCCAGAATTGATACTTAGAAGACTCTTTATTAGGGTAAAGATTTTAGGGATTTTGTTTGAAATGTTCTTTCTCCTCATCCTTGATTCTGAATTATTTCTGTCTTATGGAGGGGCTTTCTGGAACAAGGAATGACACAAAAAAACATGCAATGCTTGCACACTGGGCTGCTGGTAACTGGACTGTGACCTCCTGTACTGTGGTTCTGTATGGATGTGGCATCAAAGCCAAAGGTGGAGGGGAATCAGTTATGTTGAAGAAATGATATTCTGAAGCTATCTTCCAATATTTCAATAGAAACTACAGAGGAAAAAAATATTGACACTCAAAAATATTGACACTGTTGACAGCAAAATATCCTGTGTTTTTCCTGTAATCAAATACACTAACCAATGTTAAATATTTAGCATCTTAGGGAAAAAAAAACAAAAACAAAAACAAAAAACCTGAGAGTATGGTGGAATCTAATATCCTTTAAATAAAAATCATATGCCAAAAGTGCACAACAAGATGTGAAATAGTGTGGTTAACTGTCTCTGTAAAAGAACAGAAATTATCTTCTGCAAAACAGCTTTAATATAATCTAAAGCCATTTTCTGTTAGAGAGTTGTCATGCACTAGAAGGGTCAGGAAGCTTATTTTTCTCAAGTCTCAACCTATAACACTGGTGCAAGTGTAACATACCTAGATAAACATCCACAATAATTTTTCCATAAATGTAGAGTAACGTGAGAATTGAGATGCAATTACTTAGCATTTGTAGGGGAAGAAGATGGTTTATTTGGTATGTCAAGGACTGAGTCCCTTGAGAGAGATAAACCACTCACTGAAATGTCTAAACTTTCACAGTATGTTGGTGCAGCAGCAACATTAAACAGGTAGTTGTTATAGCCATCGCGTGTGCAATTTTTGCCAAACCTTAACTCTAATCAACATTTTCAGGAGTGTTATGATTATGGCAATTGAAAATTCATCATTAGCAACAACAACAACATCAAAAAAAGAATTGCATTTAATTAAGGGAATTGACTAGGCAGTGCTGTGGATTTAGTATGCCTGGAGTTAAGGAGTTAACTGAACCTGAAAATGTACTTTTACAAAGCCTTGGGTGTTAACGTTTATCAATAAAGTACTAGTGAGCAAAGAAAAAAAAAAGTGCACTACTTTTTTTTTTTTCTTAATATTAGCCTCTCTTGAGTCCTCCCTGCATTGTGTTGAATGGTTTATTCAAATACTAGAAACTGCTGACAACCACTTAGCAGTATGCAGTGGCTATTTGAGTCAGGCCCTTCAAAAGAGTAAAGATATGCAAGACAGAGGTCTTGATTCCCCAGGCCAGTCAATGGCACTTGGATAAAGCTATTATGCTTCAGGCTGTGGAGGTCAAAATAGATTTTTGCTCTATTAACAATAGATTTGTTGGAAACTACGTTTATATCTGTACTGCAAATCTGACTATTTATCATTAATCAGAACTCCCCGGTGTCAGATTAGTTGGAAGATGGCAGAATCCCAAGTCTGGTTGTGAGGCTGTGGAGGACAAGGATATTGAACCAATACTTGATATCTTCAACAGAGCTTAGCGGAGAGCGTGCGAGGGAGCTGCGTGTCCTCCAGCGAAGCTGTGATGCAAGTCCTGCACCCTCCCTATTTCAAAAGCAACGAGTGGGTAGGATCTTTCTCTTATTCCCAGGCACTCTGTAACCTAAAAAGTGCACCTGGCTCACCGCTGCAGTATTTAAATCTAAGCTCATGTTCATTTGGTCCAGATCTGACTTGTGGCCTTTCCTAAGGAAACATTGTGTATGTACTGCTGTTGTGTTTAAAAACTGGGACTGTGGGGTGCTGTGGCCGGCAGAGGATAGATGGGATGGGGCACAGTGCAGTTATGGTTTGTTTTCTCTGCTTTCCCTGCTCCCTCTTGGCTGGAGAGTTGGTGTGACTTGTTATATTGCTCACACCAATATATATTAGTGTGATATGCTACATATGATAGCATATATATATATATATGCTCAGTAGAAGAGGGAGCTCCAAGTGCCAGCTAGACTTTACTGTCTTGATCCTGGAGGATGTTCAGGTGGGATTTAAAAGGGTATTAGAATAATAAAGAGCCTAAGCTTTTGTGTCAGTTTCTGGCTGGACAGGGACTTAGCACCCTTAAAGCTCCGTAGCCCCTCTTAGGGCTGGTCCTCGGACCACTGGAATAAGACTGCGTGACTAGCCACATTGGCAGACACTTCAGAAGGATGAAAACCCAGTCCTGGACTCCTTATCTACCACCTAGGAATGTGTATGGTAAACTAGAAGAAAAACAATTACAAAATAATAGATTAGTATAACTGGTTTCTGTGAACCAGTAACGGTGCTCTTAAGTTATTTTTTTTGTCTACACAAATACATCTTGCTGGAGAAAACGAAGTGTAGCAACAGAGTGAGTATGTTTGGTTCCTTTAGTATTTTATTGCAGCTTCCTTTCTTGCATCAATAATTTGACCTCTTTTCTAGAAGTTCGTATTTCTCTACGTTCAGTAATAATTAACCAACAAAACCCTACCTGATTTATGTGTATTTGAAATTTGCATGTACCTATGTGGAGTCCCTACTCTACGTGAACTTTTGGGGGGATTTTTTTTTGTTATTGTTTTTTATTTTAATGCTGGTGAGCTACCAATCACTTTACAGTGGATGTGTGGTTGGAAAGCTCTGAGAAGAAAGTAAGTGTCTTATGGAAGGCGTGAAGCATAAGATCACTTAAAGCTTGTTAAACTTCCCCCTGATGCTTGCTTCAGTTTAGGCTAATGTCTTTTCAGTTCAAAACATTTTCTCCTTGGGACAGATACTTTCTTCTGAATACAATTTCATTCATCTGGACAGTTTTTGATGCTATAATTAGTCTGCACTCTGCTATAGCATCTCTTTTTGAAATTCACTTTCTATTCTTGCAGTTTATGCCAAAATCAAATCTACTTTATAATCTGGGAAATTTATTAAGTAACCCAACAAAAGATATTTGTTTCTACATCATCAAAACTTTGTCCTCTATTTGTATCTTTATGGATGTATTTTGGTTTGTATTTCTGCACAATTTGTGCTGAGAATGACAGTCTTGAAAAATGGTTGGTGTTATGGCAAGCATTACAATACACTTGTTTTCCTGGGAACTCTTGCATCTCTTGTCCTCTGTAATAAATTTGAAGGAGATCGATTTACTTTCTGCTATTTTTACTCTTGTTTTTTTGACAATATATTTTATTTTGACATATTTTAGTAGTTCATCAATTGTCTCTATAGTTTTAGCAGCTCTGGACGTATCTACTATTCTGTCCGAAGACCTGTAAACTTCTTATTGTACCATTTTGAACCAATTTACAGTTGCAGTGAAAAATACTTTGATCTTTCACTGAAATAATAAGGAAAATTCACTGAAATTTTTCTCATCTTCTATTTTTGTTAGCCATGTTTGCAATACAACTCCTAAGCATCTGTAGTTTGTAAAGGAAAAGTGATTTTCCTAAATTACATTTTTCTGTGGGTTTCACTGTTCTTGACTATTCAGAATTACTTTGTTTAGCAGTTTGAAGACTTATCATAGAATCATAGAATGGTTAGGGTTGGAAGGGACCTTCAAAGATCATCTAGTCCAACCCCCCTGCAAGGAGCAGGGACATCCCCGACTTTCTTTAAGATAGGTCTAAAATGTCCCAGATTTCGTTAAGCCTAGTTTATCTGTAGGGTTCCTGATAGATGATGGGTTTAATGAAATTCAGGTTTGCTGGTAAGTTTGTGGTTTTTTGCTTTCTTGCTTTTTTTTTTTTTTAATTTGACACCCTTACACACATCTCTGATAAATAAGCTGACCTGGGTTAGATGTCTAGTGACAACCACAGGAATGCTCCTATTTTTTTTTCCTGCAGTGTTCCCTGTGCTCTTTAATAACTTTTGGAACAAATGCTTATTTTCTTATACTGTCTGCCTCTTCAATATCTGATTATTCTTTCTGCATTTTCATGAATAACCTTGCTCTTAGTACTTTTGGCAATTTAACCGTGAGCAGACCCAAAATTAATAGATAATGCAGAAAAAGAATAGTTGTGCTAAAGGCAAGTTGAATTTACCTTATCCTCAACAACCTGGAACCAGTGTGAGATTAAGGGATTCAGTCTGTTCAGAAGATAGAATTCTGTTAGGTATTGTGGTCATACATGGTCCCTGAGCCAGTACAGCTTTGATTGGGAGCACTGAGTATAGTTGCCCTTAGGGAACCTTGGTCCTTTAAATAAAGTCTACTGGCTATAGATGCCTTTAACTTCCTGCTCCTACAAGGTAAATACTACTACTATTTCCCAGGCTAAGTGGCTGTTCCTTGCCTGTCCCAAAAGCAGCTCCCCACCAGTGACTGTAAAGACGGTGGGAGCTGCAGGCCAGAGGGCTGTGGGAAGGATGGAAGGATCCACAACCTCGTGAGTTTCTGCTCTGCCACTCTATCCATGGCAGTTCCTGCCAGAAGGGGAAACAATGCTCAGGGTGATGCACAGACATGGCAAATTCTCTCGTTGCAGCAGACGTTGCCATTTTCTGATGCTAGTCTAGCTTTTTTCTTGTTCCTGGTTTATATTTGGGAGTCATAAGGTAAAAAAGATGGCTTAGTGGCAAGTAGGTTCTTGGACATTTCTGTCAGAATATAACAAATTTGAAGGCAGTAAATCTACATGTGACACTGCAGTGAAGGCCCCTTTCTCGCTTCCAGAAGAATTTGCATATATTTGAAATATTACATAGATTTTGATTTTTTATTTTCTTTTTTTTTTTTAATAATATATTCATCCACATTATTTTTATTTCTGGAGCTTTCTCAGAACTTTGTCTTTCTCTCATCTATGACTTTATAAGGACTACACCAGGCTGAAATGTTGTTGCACTGTCCAAGTGCACTTCCTTCCTAACCTCGCTGCTTTATCCAAGATTTAAAAGTTTAGGTTTTCTTCCTTCTCCATTTGCTGAAACCAGAAGTTTCTCCATTAACTGGGAGCTAAGAAACAACTCTCACTGCGCTGACTGGTGGTGTAATAACTGTATCAGTTTTGTGTAGGTTTGTTTTTTTTTTTAATTGAAGTTAAATACTTCACTGTTTTGTTTTAAATTCTGATTTAGTTGAAATTTCTCACAGGCTTAACATTGTCAGAAGTGCTCACAGAACAGAACTGATTTTTTAATTGGCTCAAGAGCTGAGGCATAATGTTAGGAAAGAATAAAACTTTATTTCTAACACTAAAAAGTTAATGTTCTTAAAAATCTCTTTACTACCAAACTTAAACTAAAAGTTCTTCTACTGATTGAGATTATTATATTGAGTGGAAAAAAATGATCAAATCATATATATTTTTTTTCAATAAATGTTATATTGACAAACTCCTTAATTGTCTGATTTAAACACCACCTGTCCCACCCCACCCCTGCTTTATTCCTTCTTTAATCCTCTGTGGAATAACACCTGTAACCACAGATGAAGTGTGAAAACTAGACTTTAGTTAATGCCTTTTTCTTATTGGGAGTGTGTTACCACAGTTCACTAACTTGTAAGCTATGATAATCTATATATATTTTATTCCTGGTTCTGTTGGTATGTTTCTTTTTCAGATTGACACTGTCTTTGTGGGACTGACTCTGTCATTACTGCATTCAACTTGGCTAAGCAGATTATGGAATAAAGTCCCTTAAGCTCAACTTTTTTTTTTGTGCTTAAGTAAAATGTTAATTAAAAGTACTCATAAATCTTGTAAAATGTTGTGGGCTTTATTCCTATAAAAATTGGTAGAGTTGACCAAAATCAAGTGTGTTGGAGTTGTTATTCAGGTTAATATAAAGGCAAAAAATATTCAATGTTTTCAGTATAGAAAACGATCTTTAAAAGCAAAGGTGGAATTGTCATGAATATTGCAGAACGTAACTGTAGTTCCATGATAAATCTGATTAACAAATACCTTCTCATACTATACACGTAGGACTGCCCTTTATAGGCTTATGTGTATCATTTACCCATTTGGTGGTAGGTGAGCAAAGTGAAGGAAAGGAACTATATTTCCCCTAAATTAAGGAACAGGATAACCGGAAACTCTGGATCGAAATACTGTTTCTTACACATTGCACTGTTGCCGCATCAATCCAAAGCTATTCTGCTTTTTGGGTGGACTGAGATGTTATAATTCTGCATTTTATTCTAGCCAGATCCACTTCTCTGACTGTACAAACAGCTGAAAGTTTGGAGCTGGAGCCCAAGATCAGGAACAGGACTAGGTACCAGCACTAGGTGCACTATGCTGTACACAAATCTAGTGCTTTTGACTCTCTTTCTACAAGATGAGGAATCCTATCACTTAGGATATCATGGAAGCTGGTTACAAAACACCTGAATGAATCTTTGACTTGCTCATACCCTCACCCATTATCTTCACTCTCCTCTTTCATCAGTTCTAAAACTTACATCTCAGAATTTTATTCAGGCAAACTGTTTTGCAAGTTTATCACCGTGGAGATCACCTGAACCTCATATTCCAGAGGAGCAAATATTAGCGTTAAAAAGAAAAATACACACAAAGTTCCAGTTTGCACCTGTTCCAAGGCCACATGCTATTCTTATAGTTTATTGACCTGTGAAAGCTGCTTCAGCCATTTAGCTTAAGTACCTCCAATAGAACATTATGTGTTTGCGTTGTCCAGTTATTCAAGCTGGTATGCTATAGAAACATCTTGTTCTGAGTATGGTTTTTCTGTATATTATCTTCTTCTTTCAGGGAAGTAGTAATAGAAGAAGAAGAAGCAGTGACTGCCTTGATTATACAAAAGTGTTTTTCCACCTAATCTACCATTCCCCTTCTCTTGTGTAGTGTTGCTTATGGCAACATATAGGGAAACTGGTGATATAGAATGTATCAGCTTCCTGATTCCTCCTGCTGTACAGGCAGGAAGGATCGGGATGATGTGCCATCGTCTCTTAAAATGTTTTCCTATGTACTAATTGCTTATCCAAACACTTGTACAAGTGTTCTTTTTCTTGACTCTATTAATGTGCTTTTAGATTGTTTGTTTTTTTTTTTTATAGCTTCACTGATTCTGTAGCCTGAAGAGGTGAATGGGTTGAAGCTGGAAGTAAACAGTGTTTGCTCTACTGCACAGTACCATGTATCCAGTGTGTGCATGGAACTGGAAGACAATAATGTGCATATTGAAGGAAGGCACCATTAATTATGCAGCTATTGCACTGTCAGGAGTGGATAATTCTAGGTTTCAATACCCTTGGTCATTGTAAGGGTTGTTACGTATTAACTTTTTTTTTTTTTCTGATCTTGAGAGTGTGTTAGACACAAGCAAGCACCTGAGGCTGACAGAATTAACCACATGGATCTTATAGCTTTGCCTATTTTTCTTTTGTTCTTACACATATACTTATCATTGCCTTTGCTTGGAGTTTGCTGCTGCTGCTTAAGCTTTTATCTCTTCCTTGCTCTCATCGTGGACTAGTGAATGATAGCATTCGGGATTCTGTACTGTTACAGGTTTCAGTGGTGAAAAAGTCCAAATGTTAGAAGTAGAAACATAAAAAAATACAATAGACTGGGGCAGTTCTGCAACTCATTTATGAGAAGGTACTCTATGGTCTTTTATAGGAGAATGTCTTGTACTCTGGTTTTTTCGAGAAAACAATTTATTTCTTCAGTTAACATGATTTATTTGTTATTTTTTTATTGATCAAGAAGGGAGTCCTACGTGCTTCTGGGGTAGTCTGTGAGCAGTACTCCCACCTTTCTGCAGTGGGTCTGGAAGACCTATAGCGTAGGCATCGCACCCACCTTGGCCAAGAGAGCAGGCAGAATCAGAGACGGAGGGAGAACAGTCGGAGTCCGAAACAGTTCGTTTCTGATTGACAACGCTCTCGCAGTCACTAGATGGCAGTCTGGCCTCCGAGATGCAAAGGGTCCTCAAATGTGCATCCGAAGTTGAGGACTAATATGATTTGGATCAGTTCAGTCAGTATTAAATCACTTATATTGTTGATGAAACAAAAATTTACATCAGAGAGGAAATGCATTGTTCGTGCCAAAGCGCAAGTTCTGCCACTGTGGACTATTGTTTTCTCTTCTCCTCTGCCCCCATCCTAAGTTTTCAGTTTAAGTTGTGGGTTTAGTTTGGGTGGGTTTTTTTTGGTTATTTGTTTTTTGGTTTTTTTTTCCTTTCTTTTTTTTTTTTTTTTTGGAGAGGGGAGTAATAGCGTGGGAAAGGAAGTTAAAGGAAAAGTTGTTAATAAATTTGAAATTTTATTTGAGTCCTCATAAGTTACTAAACTAAAGAGAACAGGGTATGCAGTTTACTGCCAAAAATGTTGCTCTTCTCTTGTAATGATAATTTCCAGGAAAACTTCTAAGCATTCTACTTCAATACTTATATATCACTTAATTTTGTAAAAAGAAAAAGGAATAATAATAATAATTTTAAAATGCAATATCTCTTTGCAAAAAAAAAAATCCATTTATGGTTCTGCGTTTACTATTTTCTTTAATAGCCTTCAGATTGCAGTGCTTGTGCTACTTTTGTTTACTAAAAAGACTTAAAAAAACCCCCTTAATTTTGAATTTCTTTCTCTTCTGAAAAAAATTGGTTGCAAAAACTATTGAGATACTGTACTCATTTAATACTATTTTTAGCAGCATGCTACCCGAAAGATCTTGCAATACTTTTTTTTTAATTACATAAATAATGCTTTCAGAACAAACACAAAAATGTACATATACTGCTTGAAGAGTATTACAGTGTAGAATATTTAGAATAGCATATGTTGCATGCTTTTTAAAAATTTCCTTGAAAATGCTCAAGAGCACTTTTTAGAAATTTAACAATCAAACAGATATCCGATTTATCCTACCTCATTTAACCATTCACTGCATGCTTGATTTTTTCTCAACAGCATGTCAATATTGCATCGATATCATCATTAGGAATTTAACAATCAAATGGATTTGCAGTGTATGCTTATCACGATTAGCAAGCATGTGCTGCATATTTCTATTAACAGGACGTCAATATCATCATTAGAAAATCAGCAATCAAATAGATCTATAGAGCAAGCATATGCAGAGCATCATAATATTTAGAATCCAGAAAGGCTTTGTTTAGCATAAGTCTGTTTCTGCTTCAGTTTGTTTCTGCCTCTTATCAGAAAGGCTATCTTAATACCGTCTTTTACTGTAGAACCTTTAAAATAGTGTTTTTGTAAACACAGTATGGTATAAACCTTTACCAGAAACTTGAGTAATAGTGCATTAGGATTCACAAAGGTATCATAAAAGTATTTATGAATGACTTACAGTATACTATGCCTTTAACTTTGCAACAAAAGCTTTGATTTTTTGAGGGTAACCTTAGTACTGCATATATGCAGCTATTTATTGCTTGTTCCTGCTTCCCTTTAACTGTGTAAAAGACTTTAAAATGCTCTCTCTGTACATGTTATTAACTTGTGGTTTGAAGTCTACTATTTAGAAAAAAAACCCGAAAGGTTTACCAAGACCTGAATCTTATTTCTTGTGTATTTTATTAGATTTATATAAAGAGTGCAATCTAGTATTAACATTCTAACATGATGAAAATGTAGTAGCAATAGACTCTAATTTTGTGCCATATGTGGGAGAATTAATGGCATGCCTCATCACTCTAGGATAGGAAGAAATTAACTGTTCTCCCACATGCATGTACATATTCCCTATTTTGATGCTGATCAAGTGCAGTGATTCATAGATATAGGAAAAAATATTGTAATTAATAAATTCAGTTTTGGATGTCCAGGGTGTTTAGAAATTTTGTCTGAGAAGCCAATTCAACCAATTATATTCAGAAAGATTTTTTTTTGCTCTCTATTAGTTTCCAAAAATGTTAATTGTAAACTTACTGGAGAGACATTAAGTTGCTTTTGTGACTTTTGTAAATAACAATTATTGCAGAGCAGAATTTTGGCCTTCTATCTTTATTACCTCTGAAACCTCCATTTATTTTTCGACTTGCTTTAAAAACAGTAATATAATAAGGAATGACAGAGTCCTACTTTAAAGAACCATTTGTTTGGGCAGTAAAAATATAGCCTCTCAACATTTTTAACCAATTATCCATCTTTGTTTATGCTGTTTATGGCTTGTGGGGGTAATGGCTCCAGTAGAGCTAATAGTCAGCATCAGTCTGGACATCATTGCAGGAGGAAGATTCACTTCTCAGGGAGATGACTGCTGCAGTCTCCCCAGCCTGCGCGAGGTCTCTGGTAGGGTTGTGCTCCTGACATCTTGCAATAGGTGAGGACAAGGACGTAGCATACACTGTTTAAAGACGGATAGTTTAACCTTGCCTAACATTTCACCTCGGCTACTGTTGTTTTTCATAGCTCTCTTTTTGGAGCTGATATAGTAGCTTTATGGGTGTGGAAGCATGATTTTTATCTTGGCATTGGCTTGAGGATAATCAGGTCATCTGTAGAAAGGGGCCTGAACCCTCACTCTCCTCATTTAAGACCAATGATCTCCCCAGCCTATCTCCTCAACTGTGTACTCCAGCAATTTGATGGTGTTGATTTATATGAAAATGAGTATTATACTTACTTATTATTTCTAATAAACTGTTTGCTGTATTAAGTAAGTTACTCTGCTGTAGTCACGGTAATTGTATGTTCTGGACTTGCTTCAGATGCATCTGTGCCTCATGGGAGCCAGTCACATGGCAGCTATACAGAGATTTTTTAGATGTCATCAAATCGTGTCCTCTGTTCCTGTATCCAATGCAGAGGTAATGAACTTTAGGTTCAGTAAATATGCACATAATAGGGCTAGATGAAGAAAAAAGCCTTCTGGAGGCTTGCATGGATAATACAAGCACAAACAGAAACTGCTGACAACTAAGCTTTCCTAACTGTCAGGTACTTACGCTCAGCTGATGCAATAATAATTTGCACAGAACAATAAGCTGCATTGCTGTATATAATATTCTTTTTTTCTAATGACTCATTATCCTAGGATGAGGAGATGAGTAGAATATAAGTGTATTAAAAACATAATTGCTTTTCTATTCAAACAAAAGCATGCAGCATATACATTGTGACAAATGCCTAATGAATAGGAGTGGAGCTTTTTTTTGTTCCGTTTCAGTTTATGGCAATGCCTGCCATAACTGCCTATTTAAAATCTTAATTGCTTTTAATTTTAACAGTTACCTGATAGTTGCCTTTGGTTGGAGAATCAAATGGAGGAATATACCTCTTCACTGCAAATGTGGACTGTTTACAAACCAAGAATGTCAACTTCATGATTCAAGTTGAACTACTATAAGAAGATTAATTTTGTGCAGCAGTTGCTATTGTGCCATAAATAATTGTATAAATATTGGACCCATGTGTTCTTTAATCTGTTGTAGACAAAATGGACTAAAAAACTTTGAAAATACTCTTGAAAAAATGTTACTCTTGAAGGTGTTTTAATATTAAAAAAATACCTTCCATAGATGTATTATCACCTGACTTGTATTAAAATCTGTGAGTATTAAAGCCAGCCTTATGCAAGGATCTACATTTGATTCTCATACTCATTGGTAAAACCCTAAACTTATGTTACTTGTGCTAATTATTCTCTTAAGATGACACTAGTCCTGGGTTGTCACTTCCATAAACAGATTTGAATGTGAAAGATGCCAAGGCGAAATTTCCTTCCACCTGCAGGTTCACCTCAGTGTACCTTTTCTGTCGATGATGAACGTTACTGGGCTGTAGTTTTGACTCTTCATTACTATGATCTCAGCCAGAACCACCACAGTATATAGTATCTTTACATAATTAAACTTTGTCCCTGTCACTGGCTTATTACTCAAATCACAAGAGTCCTTCCCAAACCCCTTAGGGCAATGGTTATGGAAAGGGTGCCTATGCATTATAGCAACTGGTGGACTATCTATTAAGTATGAACCATCTGCTGTATTCTTTTTACTGGGGAAATTTGGTCTTTGTTAGCTATCTGGTTACTAATTTTGTTGGGGCTATTATCATGGCATCCTTAACAGAGATTGCGGTTAAACTGTCTTGAGAACTAAGTCAAGAGAATTCATCTTCTACCTTCTCTCAGGAGACCTGAAAGCCATGCTAAATGCAGAAGGAGAAATAGGTATGTAATCAACTGCACCAAGGTGAGATGCTGGCAGGCAGCAGGTGGTTGTGCCTCAGCCTCCCCTGTAGTGTAGGAGGCTTCCTTGCTCACAAGGCTCAGACCAAGCATACCGTCTCTGACAAAGTGTTAGCATGAGATATTTGAGTATACTTTCTGCTTCTTCTTATTTTCCACAAAGGAAAATAAGATTTGCTTTACTAAAACTAAATGCAACAACATATGACTTGTGTAGAGCAGTCAAAAACTGGCACTTTATTTTTGAATGTTGCTTTAAATGTTTGCAGAAGTTCTGGTTTTTTACTG
This sequence comes from Chlamydotis macqueenii, assembly GCF_036417535.1. NCBI lineage: Eukaryota > Metazoa > Chordata > Aves > Otidiformes > Otididae > Chlamydotis > Chlamydotis macqueenii. The sequence continues at coordinate 64,189,666 of NC_141557.1, read as the reverse complement.
CTTAATTAAAGATTTACTTTATGAAAACCATTATATACTTTCTGAGGACAGTGACTTGCTCTTTCCAAACAGTACCTGTTTACCAGTCTGCAAACAGATGGGTGAACAGCTACTTAATGTATGTGATGGCCAAGTACACTGCTTGGCATGTTGTGATTCTGCAGCAAAGAGGTACAACATGCTCATGCATATTGTCCTTCAGTCTGGCTCCTCTGAAATAGAGCTCAGTCTTCTACTTTATCCTCTTTGCTTGTTTTCTTTATATCAAGTCAACATCTGAAAAAAAAAAAAATTGTTCAGAGGTCCGTCTTGCTTATAGCCATGAGGTATCTGTAAAACACTTTGAATCCTTTAAGCTAAAGTTTTTGGTGGCTGTCCCAAAAGCAGGTGAATTTTTCCTTTATGCTATCTAGGTTCCTGATACTCTATTTTCCGGAGGTGCAAGGAGTGGTTGAAGTCCCCCAGAACTCGGTTTTCATTGCACCTCTGTCAGTCTGGATGTACCAGGACAAGAAAATGTCTTCATAGGGCAGGTTTCTTAGAGATATAATTCCTTTTCTCCCATCAGCCTTCTACCTGAGAATGAGTCTGGGAGAGCTGTAAAGCACAAGTGCTGTCTCATCCCAGGTTTCTTCCAGTTCCTTGAAATCCATGTTTCCCCTCTCCCATATCCTGTTTTTTTTTCACTACCAGACTGAATTCCTCTTGGGTAGCATAATCTAGGGTTGCGACATTACAGTTTGCACATCATTCCAGTGCCTCTTCACCCCCTGGATGATATGCTCCCAGCACGCAATTATAGCTCACTGGCTTTCTGCTTTCATGGGTTGTCCAGCCAAGAGCTACAGGGCAGGCTCAGAAGCATCTGCTTCGTGGTTACGGAAGTGCTACTATTCTGCATACACTTGGCCTGGGATTTTTCATGTTATGATTTCACTGACTCTCCCTGTGCGTCCCTGCTGTGTTGGTAACCCAGAAGTTACACAAATGCAGAGGAACCTCGCCTACCAAACAGCTGAGAGATCTCCCCTCTCCGGTTCAACATCCACTCCTAAGATAGCAGAGAGGTTGAAAAGCAATACCAGAAAGGTACTGTTGGGTCTAAAATGGTGCCATGATGAGAAACTAAGATTATTAGATGGAGCAAAAGTGCATGTTCAAGCTAGAACCAAAGGTCGTGCAATTACCAGAACCTCTTACAGAGATCAGCCAGTGCATTAAGCTGGGAACGCAGAGCATGCCACTTGAAAGACTTGTTTCCTGCTGTTAAACAACAGGATTGCCTCTGGATGCATGGTGATCTGAAATCTGTTCTTGGGACTTCTACATCTTCACAATTGAGATGAAGTATCCTTAAAGTACTGCTATTTAAGCTTTGGGGTTTTTTTTGGTTTTTTTTTGTTTTTTTTTGTTTTTTTTGAGGGGCGGCGCAGGAGTTAGGAGAAAGTGTTTGTTTTCCTTGGCATTTTGGATGGTGAAATTGGTTTTTTTTTCTTTCTCTGACAATGTTATGAGTTTTTTCCTTGGGGGAATTTGTTCTTAAAAATTTTGCACTTATCAAAAAATTTGGGCTAACAGTATATCTACAGTATAGACTCAGCCCTGACTAACGTTAGCTTGCTGAGCTAGGAGTAAATTAGTCAGATAGTTTCTGGTTTAACTGTGACCAATAATAACATATAGGCCTCTGTGCAAGCCAAGGCCTCCTACTGTTAAGGCAGGTTCTGCAAGTTGAACTGTATTTTCTGCTAGCAAGATAACTATAATAAAGCTTGCCTATATCTTCCTGCGCTATATGGCTGACTGCATTATAGACAAATGCACACTTGTGGCTGGAATATGAACTATATTTTAGTAAATGACTTGTAACTGTGTGATGTTATTTAATGTGTTCCTCAAACACAAGGAAATCTCTTGCGTGGTGTGAGATTGGGCAGAAATAACCTGTGGGGTTTTTTTAACCAGTGAGGTAAATGGTAACAAACAGTGTATGTACCATGATGCTTTTATAGCTGCCAAAATTTGAAGATGCTACCTATTTTTTTTAATGTGTCCATTATATGTAATAAAATTAAAATTGTTTTAGTCCTGTACACATTGCCAAAGGTTTTGGCAAAATATGACCCAGATACTTAGATTTTATACTTATTAACAACTGTTTTGTGGTGTTTTGTTTGCATCGTTTTTATATAGACCTCAATTTTACAATAAGTTCTTGTATGTAACAGCAACGCAGTATTAGTGATTTTTTTTTTTTTTTTTTTACTTGAATAGTATCTACCTTAAAAAACTGTTGAAATGCATTCTATGCCATGGCTACATTCCTGTGTAATATCCAGGGATGAAATTCCCCCCAAATGACGTGTTTTCCCCCTTACTCCTCTTAAAAAAAAATTGGGGCACTTTTCCTTTTAATTAATACGTTTCAGAAGATGCATACTTTATTACCAAAGGGCTCTCTAAGGCTACCAAATATATTACAGTTTGAGATTGCAGACTGCTGTAGCTGAAGGAAATACCTATCTAGAAAATCTGAATGTAGCTGCATTAACTTTTCCCCTTACTATTTCCCATGTCTATATTGATAGTTATTTAAGAGAAGTATTTTTCATCTGTGGAGAGCATGGGAAGAAGGAAAAAACCCACTCTTAATCATTTGAACTAATACTTAGGTTGTAGTCTTCTATTCCCCTTCCTCTTTTATAAAAGTTTTGCTTAAATAATTTGTTGCACATGCAGAAGAGGACTGAGATGTGAACAGATACTATCAAAAGATCAGCTGAATTGGTGGCGGAGAATGGGTTGCAATTAGGTAGTGATGTGTTCTTGCTTTTTATGCATAGTTCTGCTTGTAACCTTTAACCTTTGTTTTCACATCTGGCTATATACTTGGAGAAGGTTCTGTTCTTTTCCCACTTCTATTTGTTCTATGGGTTTTTTTTTTCCGTTTTTTTTTTTTTTTTTTCTTTTCCATCATCATAGACTCTTCCTTTTTAGCTATTGCTGTAAATCAGTCAGTGGGAGGAGTGAGCTTTATATTGTTCAATAGGTAATGAGGATAGTATTTGGGACCTTTAAACTCAATATTTCAAGTTACTAGGCCCCTTTTTTCAATGGGTATGGGTACATTTAATTTCCAGCTTGTCTCTTAGATTTGGGTTCCATTGAAGCATTCCCTGCTCAGAGGGCTTTTTCTCTTCTTTTCAAATTCATTTTCACACTTGGGCGTTACATTTCTCAAAGGTAAAGCAAGTTATCTGCTTATTTTGTTTGTAGTTTTTCTACAGATTCACAAGTGTTGCATATTATAGGATTTCCACCTCACCTCTCCTACTCCATATAAACGGCTAAGTATCGTTTATATCTGGAAAGTGGATTCAGTGAAAGCACAGTAAATAATAGTCCAACCTATGCCAAAAACATCTCATATCTACAGCTGCTGACCTATTTGTGTCCTGTCTGTCTTCCCCATGGATGTTTTTTCAGTTGTGATTCACAAGCACTGGTTCTGCTTTCTTGCTGGGTGATATCGCTTCGTAAATATTTCTGTATCTTGCCTGTGGTCCCAGCATACTAAATTTCCAATACTTCGAAAGCTCTTGGTGAGAAGTCATTTGGCATATTATCAAATGGCCACAGCCCAGCAACAAGCTATAGCTGGAATTTTTAATAGGAAGTTGGCAGGTCTCATGACTCAAGCCAGGCATTTATTTTTTTCCCTAGATAGTTAAAAGAAAAATAAGAAAATATTTGCAGAATTGAATTAGTATTTTCATATTGAAGAACAATGATTATTGTTTCTTGAAATTCTGAAATAGACAGTTCTGCAGATTTTTTTCCACTTCAGTTTTCCATTTAAACTTAGTAGGGAAATTAGATAGTGTTCACAGTATGGCTGATTTAGAGAAGTTGCCATTGCGCTGTTAGCCTTGATGCTAAAGGATGCACTTTCTATGAGGCTGGCAATACCGCTTTCCTCTTCTCGTGTCTTCTGGTGTTTCTGATTGAAAACAAGGCCTTGGGCCAAAGAACTCCCCTTCCCAGCAGAGGACTTCACCTTCCTCAGCCAAATCTTCATCTGGTCCTACTCATCCTAGTACTGTAAAGATACTCCAAGATAACGACCTCTCAGCCTTCCCATCTGAAGCTCTTATTTTCATATAATTGCCCCGGTAACCTTTGGCAAAGGATTGTAAGAGTAACTGAGGAAGGGTGATTGTGAAGCCTGGTGGTGAGTGTCCTCACCTGCGAGGAAAGTCACATTGTTTCCAGTCCTGTGTCTACATGAGACTTAGTTTATTTAGATTAGCAATGTGTTAGTGCTGCTCATTGTGCCTAGTTGCATAATATTATTTCTGTCAGGCCCAAAAATGCTTTTACAAGCTGAAGCTGACGTAATATAAAAACAATTTTCAAAATGAAAGACTACCTAAAATATACACCTTCTGTAGCCAGACAATGTGCAAGCACCATTTATTTCCTGCTGTCTAGGAGGTCATCCTCATTAGCAGCTTGAATATAGTTTTCAGACATATGAAACTAATTTATTGCAGACATTAAGAGCTTACTAAGGCAAAAGAGGAATTCAGAAGGAGGCAAAGTAGAAAATTTAGTCATCTTTGTCGCTAAATAGCATACAATAAAGAAAGACAGTAGTATGCTGCGTGTAAATAAGTGTTTGTCTTCCAGGAAATGTGAAATATAGTCTCTTGTATTCTTAACAGGCTATGGACCCAAATTGGCTGTAGATGATTCCCATCACATCAAATGGGTGTTTCTGAAGTGTTTTATTATTTTCTGAAAGTGAATATGTAACTTCTGATATACTGCATATGTATGAACTGCATATATGTACTGAACTATCAAATCTACATGAGGAGGTATTTTTAGACATGTAGAAAATATTTTGAACTGAGTTTAGTAGGGAATCTAGTAAAACTTGGGTTTAGTCAGTTAGGTTTGGTTTTAGTTAGTGGTTATGAGAAACAAGGCTTTATCTGTCTCTCCCTTGCTCTGCTGATGCTGGTCTTCAAGGTGTAAGGGTATTTTACTAAAGTCATTATGAGGTTAACAAGCTCCGAACATTACTGATTTCTGAATGTATTAGTGCTGTTGGAAAGATTTGCCAAACAGTGAGAAGGCAGATTTTTGCTCAGTGAAGATGATTGAAGAGTAAAATTTCCTGTAGGGTTGGCAGTAAGGGATTTCTTAAAGGAAATGCGTAAAATTCCAGTTGTGGATGTGGGTTTTTTTAAAATTTATTTTCAGTACTGCACTTTTCAGTTTTGTTCAGTATCAAAAATACTCATTGTCACTTTAGGTTTTATGTAGTTTCTGAATTATCTTAACTCTCTTAAACTTTCTGGTTTGTTTCTAATAGCAGCAGCTATTGGGTGTATAGAGACCAGACTGGATCCTGCTCTCATATTTGCCTTCCATTTTATTCCACTGTAGTGTCTGGCTACAGGATTCTCTTGGGATTAGGCTGTTCAGTAGTATGTCTGATTTTATGATACTCATATGATTTATAATCTTTCAATATCTGATAAGAAGGAAAATCTTAATCAGTGGAACAAGGAATGTTTATGTTGGTACCATTTTACTGTTTATTGCTATAGTAGATATCAATCTGCTTCTGTTTAGGGAAGAAAAAAAGGTGGTTTTGTTGTGAAAACTGCTTTATATGACATGGTAAGGGCTCATATCTCTATCTGGCAAAAGTGGGCAGAGCGTTCAAATTAACTAACTCTGTGTGGGTTACTAGTAGGAAAGGGAGTGAAAAATTGCCCTGAAAGTAGATGAATATGTTACAATGAAGTTGTTAAACAGTTGGAGTTGTCAGACAGGATCCTCAACTGCTGTACTTAGTTTTGAATAATAAGATTTAATACAGATTACAGTGAAAACCAGACTGAGAATTGAGATATATTTTTATATATATTTCCTAAATGCAAAGGTAAGAGAGAATGATAAAAATTAAACCTGTGCAGCTTACATTTGGTTTCAAATGCTTATCATCTTGCATTTTACATAGAGAATATTGAAACCATCATCCCTCACGCGGAATTAGAATGCATTTCAGGTAACTCAGGTTTAAGTAGGCTGTCCGTATTTTTTTTTGTTATTATGTTTCTGACTTTCCAAGTCTGTCAGAATTTCTTTTTCATTTCTACGTTGTCGACATTTGGAGGCATGCTTGATCTCTTTGTTCAGGGTTTCTAAATATTTATTAAAATCAACGTGTTATATCATAGCAACAACTGGCATACGGACATTGTGGGAAAACAATATAAATGAATGCTGGACTTCACTCTCCTGTCTTTCCCACATGAAAGCTGAACCAAAGTATACAGTGCTTTGCACTATTTGTATGCTGGCTTTACATAATGCAGATAGACATAGTAGCATATATACAGTATCAGACATTATTGCAAAAATCTCCAAAATGTTTAACATCATCTTGTTGCATCTAAGATGCAACATTTTGTGTTTATGTCTGGTCAGGCCAAGACAAGCAGGTACAGAAATAGAGCTGGAAAAGTAGGAAATGGCAGAAATGGGGCAATGGGAGGATGAATGAATTTCTGTAGGAGGGAATTTTGCTGTCCAATTAAGGGAAAACTGATACTTTCATTGAAACTTCTATTTTCCAGAAGCTACTCCATATCTGTTTGCAAGCATAAGTTGTTGTTGTCTTGCATGCTTTTCTCTTCCCCCTTTTTCTTGCTATTCCCTTTTCCCACCCTCCAACAAAGAGGTGTAGAGAATGCAAATAAATTGCCTGTCTGAAGCGGAGGGAGCTGTGGGCTTTGGTTGACATTAGTGTATTGTGGAGGGATCCAGATGCACGATACTCATCAAATTTCTATCAATACTAATTTACTAATATCAATAATAATCTGTTTCCCAGTGGATCAGCTTTCTCAAGCAGGGTCTGTGCACTACTTACAGCTCTCCGAGCCCTTCAACTAAGGTGTCAATAAAGCTGAGCGCTGTTCTGGGGCTATTGACAGTTATTAAAAATGACCTTGATGTAATTTCATGCCTATCAAAACAAAGGCCATATGTTAAGGATTATGAAAAGCTACAGTGAAGGAAAGCAATGACAGGCTTCTGCTGGGCGAGGGTAGAGGGAGGTCAACATATGTGAAGATTATTGGCTCCCCTTCTCTGCTTTTTTTTCCTAAGGCACTGAGCGGTGCCCCTTGGTAGGCAACTGTTATGCTAAAGGCATAATTGGAACAATTTAGAACTCAGGGGTACACTTTTTTAAAGATCTGTCATAGCATATCATCTCAACAGTTAATGTGGCGTAAAATATCATAAACACTGCTGAGGACCCTGGAGTCCCTATGGCAGGGACCAATCGATAAGACCCCGTGGATGATCTGTCTTCACTCGCAAATAGAGGGCAATGCGAGGAACACTCTCACTTGCTTTCTTATTCTGCCGCTTCGTAGGCGTACTGGGCTTTTACCTGGGTGACTGTCACGCGCAGGCGAGAAACAGTAGTTTGGTTGTACCCCAGGCGTGGTGATTAATAAGAAGTTTTCACAAAACTGTGTGAAAAGCAAGTCCAAAGCACAAAATAAATTGGTTCCTATTAACAATCAAAAAGTAGCTTGTAATAATATGCATAAATGAGACCACAGTTAGAAATCCAGAAAGGTTACAGGCAGCATAGCATATTATGCCCTTTTCCCTTTGCTTTTAAAAATGGGTTGGCAAGAGTTTCCCTGTCGACTTTTTTTTTGAAGTTATTTATTTTTCCTCTCTTTAGAGTATGAAAACACCTTCCCAACTCAGTAAGTGTGCATGCGGACCTCAAGCTACCTACCTGTATGTGGAGCTGGTGGTCTGGCTCTGTCACCCTAACTCTTACCCACAGCGCTGACATCAGGGCCACTTAGTGCAGCGGCAAAAACAGGTAAATGGTTTAAGGCTGCCTCATGCTTTCACCACTCCCTGCCCAAACTGCCTCTGGACTGCTTTTAAAAGTGACAAAAAATGTTGTCTCTAGAGTGCCTTCAGTGAAATCCTCCCCTCTTGTGATGCTGGAGGATCAAGAAAGGAGAGGCACTGGATATCCTGGGTCACAATCTGGTGCCTGGGGACAGGAGCAGAGTGACTCTGTTCTGATAGCCAGCCACTAAATCAATGGCAAGATCTTCGTTGGAGCCTCCTCAGCATGAGAGGATAGACTTTAAATCACAATTCTCTAGGCAGCAGGGAAATTTTAAATTTAGCTGTCTTGAAATAAATAATTTTAGGTCACATCAAACTAAAACAACTTTTTTTTTTTTGTTCCTGTCAAGAAAATGAAATAGAAATAATTCTAGAAAATCTACGGTTTATACAGGAAATTAGCACATAGATTTTTCTACAAAAATTAGAAATTTCTCTTGGCTACTTCAGTGAGGATTTTATTTCTGGTTTCTTCTGTGTATGGCACAGGGCAAGTAGCCTAATGTCTGCATCATTGTGGATACAGTGTTGGTCTTTCAGGATTGTTGTGAATTAAAACTTAATATTAATTCTTTTTGTATTTACAAAGTCCGCAGACCATGTTGAGCTATCTGAAAAAGGATATAAACATCACTTAAAATAAAATACTAGACAAGATCCTAATGATCTGGCTTGAATATAATACAGCACAATAAAACTTTGTTTTATTTTTGTTCTTTTAAGAGTCCTTATAGCATTAGTCTGTGACAGACCATAATCTAAAGACACAATTGAAAGTGTGCTCTCTCTGACAGGTGTTGTCTCCTGCCAGATGTCCTCATGTCAACACCACATTGTCTTCTCTGTTGTTCCAAGGGTTCAGCAGGTTGGACAGTGGATTGAAGCACTTGAAAACAAATTTAGATGCAAAAAAAAGAGTGCAGAAGACAGGAATATTTCTTAGCCACAAGTCACTCCATCCATGTCACTATGAGATCACACTTTTTTTTTTCTTCCCTATTGACTCAGTATTGTGAGCAAGGTGTAAAGATGGAAGGAAGCCCCTAGAGAAGTAAGCATGTCAGGGATGGTTGTATTTTTCATATAGTTAAATGCATCATGTAGAGCCTGGGACTGCTGAATTGAGTTATTGGCATAATAGGGGGATTAGCATTGATGGCCATTACTCTCCTTCCAAAGGATTTCACTGACATCTAAGCAAGGTGCACATGGAAACTTAGGTGTGGAAGCCTGTCTAGCGACAATCTTGTTGTCTTGACAATCTTGTCAAGACTCTGTTTTGTTGAAACAGAAAACATGACATATGGTTTGGTTTATAGAGCAAACAACTTCTTCTTCTGCTCTAAATGACTGTTTAGAGTATGCATGCTGATGGTAACTAACCTTTGTAATCAAACATTACCTAGAAATTGCTACAGATGCACAAACATGCTTTTCTAGATGAAGTTTTGAACTTGAAAGCCTTGAAAATTTAATTAAAGGAATCTTAAGGTGTTATGCATATGCTTATGTTTCCTATGAAATTCTGAAGCTCTCAGTTTTCCCTTTTTATTTTTCTGATAAATTTCACTAGGAAGCCTGAACCAGTATGTACATCCCCTATATAGTAACACTTGTATATCTTGCCATTTGTAACGTGCCTATTCTTGCAACGTCTCTGTGAGTGAAGGAAGTATTATAATGATTAAACTTATGAATTACCTAGGAAATATCCATAATAAAAATATTCCTCTAATAAAACTTTTGAAATTTGAGAGAGCCATTAAATAAATGTTTGTATAAAGAAGGGTAATTTATTCTTTTTTTTTTTTTGTCAGGGAGATACATGTGAACAGTTTCCTTTACTGTGAAATCTTTGAAAATATTTTTAAAAAAAGGTGAAAAATTTGCTACTTGCAGGGAGGAACTATCTGTTTTACATTGGACTTATTTGTAGTGTCACTTAGGTGGAGAAGCAACTTATTTTTTTTTAATTGTTGATTTTTTGGCCTCTTTTGGCAAACAGAATTTTCTTTAGTGCTTTTCCCTTGGGAATATTCACAGGAATTATTTCAGTGTATTTACACAAGCAAATGTCTCTGAGTGTTGACAAAGTTTAAACTATCATGTTATAAGTTACTTTTTCGCTAATACTACTACCTAGTAGTATAATTACACTTTTTCAAAAAAAAAAAAAAGGAAAGAAAAGCCTCATATATAACTAAAAAGAGCACAACAACTGCTTAGACAGGGCGTATTATGTTTGCGGTAATTGTAATACTGTTGACTTCGATGAATAATGAAAATCATTACAATAAAGCAAAGTTTAGAATAAATAAGAATACAAATAAAAGCAAAGTATAGAAAAAAATCACAAAGAAAGATAAACTTAGTATTTAGAAGATCAGACTGAAGATACAATATGAAGGACAAACAGAAGATGAAAAAGGCTCTTTGTGGGGCTTTTTCTACAGTCTTTTTTTTTTTTTTTAACCTTTTTAAAACTCAAAGGATCTTGTATTTATGTAATTTGTTAGGTGGAATTAGCTTTAGTTGGCATGGTAAAGTTTGCATGTTTTTTTTTTCATAGAAAAAGGCAACATCATTTAAGTTTATATTCTGGCATTTAATAATATGTCAAATGTGTCATTGCTATATTACCAGATCAAAGAGTTCCAAGTGACACATTCTAATCAACACTGTCAAGAGGTTTCATTAGTAAACAGAAGCAGGAAACACTTGGGATAATGGTTCAATACATACTTTACAGTTCTGAAGGAAGGACAAATCAGACCTTATTTTTTTCCTTTTTAAAGTAGCAAGTCACTTTAAAGCTGTAAAAATGAATATTTAGTAGCACACTAAGACAGCATTTAAAACTAAAAATGCAACCATTTAGCTGAATGGTATAGACCTCTGCCCTATTTTTAAATATCTTTAGGCTGAAACTCTTTACAAAAATGACTTAAAGGTAATAATTTGCACCCAGCACTTCAGATAATGGAAGAATCCTCCCATCTAGAGCTGGCTGCCAGAAAAGTAATTTTAACATAGCATTTAATCTTCTTTAAAGTTTTAGCGCTTATGAGAGATCCCTTGCTGGCAGCTGAGAACTGAATCTATGAAGTAGGAGGAGTAAAATGTGGGCCTGTGGCATGTAAATGTCTCCTAACAGCCTACAGAGCTTTTCCTATCCTACTTTTGAGAAATATCTCAAGGGGCCGAAGACTACAGAAGTACATATGTCTATACGTTGTTGCTTGCACTCTTTTCTGGCACTACCATCTGGCTCTTGAGATACTGCAAGGCAGTTTCAACCTCTTTTTGAGAGGCAGAGGGTGGCACTTGCAAGTACCTGTGCGAACTGGCTGTGCTACATGACATTTGTTATCTGTTTGGGATGAATTTGAATCCATGGATCTTCTCTCTTTTGGATTCTTTGAATAGGCAGTTTTGAGTTGGGGCTAACAGAGGTCTGTGCTTGCCAAGCATAGGTGGTATGTAAAACAGGCTTTATGTCCTTTTTTCCTGCTCAGACTTTGGCCATCTGTCCAGCATTTCTGGATGTTTGACAACCCAGGCAGAGTGTGAGCTCCATGTGGGCTTGTAGATGTCTGACAGAGCTATTGTTGTTACTTTATGCAGTTCATGGAAGTTGTAAATGAACAATAGACATATCTAAACTGAAGACTGAATTTGGCCTCTTGGTCTTCCATTTTGAAGAAAAATCTATTAGGCAAATTTTCCTTAAAAAAAAATACCTAATGATAGACACAGATGTGTTAAAAAAAGATTTCTACTAAAATTATCTTTAATATCAATGTTGGTTAACCTTTTCATGCCCTCACAAGAGTGTTACAACTAGGAAGATTAGTACTAGTACAAAAACTGTAAAAAAAAATGTTCTTAAAAGGGAGATTATAGTAAGTGACATTGACTGAGAACAATTCTTATTTAGGAAGTAAAAGTAAGTTTTTCTATTAATGAGAAAAATTATCCAGCAGTTTCAAGAGAGGTTCCTCAAGGATCAGTCATTGGACGAAGACTGGTTCATATTTTTATTAATAGTCAAGATGAAAAGTAAGGATGTGCTAAAGCCATATGTTGACTGCACAAATCTGGAAGGCATTGTAACATAAAGGTTTGGAAAGATCTACAGGAAAAATTGGATTATTTTAAAAACTCTTCAGGGAAATCAACTTCTCTTTGGGCTTAGCTTTGTCTCCTTATTCAGGCATGTCTATTACAGGATTAAATCAAGCATATTTTATATTGACTTCTGTGTCTTTAAGCATTTCTGCAAATTACTTGGGATTCTGAACAAGTAATAATCCAGCATGAGTGTTAATAGGAGGTCCATCTGGAATATATTTTAAATCTTTTTCTTTCCCATTTTGGAAGATTTCAATTTCGTGCATATTCAGTGTCTGTGTAAAATTCTATTAAGAAAATCTGTATTTCTTCAAAACTTGTTTTAAATTAAAAGAAAACCCTAACTTTATTATTATTTTTTTAAATGATATGCCTGTTGCAATGGTCTTGCATTGTCCAGCACAGGGTTGTTAACTTGTGTTGGCTTCTTTTTCTAAAACTGAGTCTTTAATTGCCCTTTAATATGCAATGAAGAGAATTGTCCTCTATCTTTAGACACACACATTCCTCTTTTAGAATAGTTGTTATCCAAATCAGTGTCTTACAAGATTAAAATGATTTCTGATCCAGACCTCTGTCTGGCTCTCTGGCCTTTTTCATCTGTGAAATATATATGCAGATCTGTTTTCTCAAGCTGCCATGGAAGTGCATTTTAACATCCTCAACTAGAAACATCTGACCGGTTTCACTACTCTTAGTTTAGGGCTTGATTCTGTGAAATCATCTGAAATAATTATATGATTCCAGTCTGATGACTGCAACATTCTGTACTAATTTTCTGTGCAAATATTCCTGTCACATTTTTTGATTTTACACTTTGCATTCTTGGCACTTAAAATCCAGGATAAAATTCCTGTTTCCTTATTCTTATGTCTATTCTGCTTGGCTCAAAAAAACATGTTGACCCAGCATTTCTAAATGAAGTATCTCACTTTTTAACTTGGCCCCATTTGCTTTCTCTTAATATTATTGCCTATACTGTGAATGTTCAGAGTTCAACTGTGCTTTTTAACATATTTTGGGCACTTTACAGGAAGATCCAGTAGGCTTAATGACCTTATGATAGCATGGCAATGCCAGTCTAGTCTTAGTCTGCAGTTTCGAGATGTCTCTGAGAAAGACCTGTGTTGTGGTTTAGTTATAGTCAGCAATCAAGTACCACACAGCAGCATAATCAGCCTCCCTGTACCCAGGGGACAGGGGAGAGAACTGGGAAGAAAAGAAAACTCGTGGGTTGAGATAAAGGCAGTTTACTAGGGTAGCAAAAGAAAATATAATAATATATACATATATAATAATGATAATAATACTAATAGGAAAAAATAAGAAGAACGATAATAATTTAAAAACCCCAAACAAAGAAACAAACAAAACAACTAATAATGCACAATTTCTCACCACCAGATGACCTGATGACCAATACAGCCTGTCCTGAGCAGCAATCATGGAATGAAAAAAACCCTGTAAATGAGCTGGGAATGATTATGAACAGTAAGAGAGGGAAAAAAAAAAAAAAGCTCACCAGCTCACTACCCCACTTAAGTACTGAGCATGACTTTTATGGCATGGAATACTTTCTTTGGTCAGTTTGGGCCAACTGTTCTGACTATATGCCTCCCAGCTTTCTGCACCTGCACATTAGCGAAACCTGGGAAGGCAGACAGTGACCTTGGTCTCTTTAGCAACAACTAACAACATCAGTGTGTTTATCAACATTCTTCACATATGAAATCCAAAACACATCAGCTACTGAGAGGAAAATTAACTGCATCCTAGCTGAAGCCAGGACAACCTGTTCAAGTTTGCAGATGACACCAAGCTGTGTGGCACGGTCAACACGCTGGAGGGAAAGGATGCCATCCAGAGGGGCCCTAACAGGTTGGAAAGGTTTGGCCCAGGTGAACCTCATTAAGTTCAACAAGGCCAAGTGCAAGGTCCTGCATCTGGGTCAGGGCAACCCTGGGCACAAATACAGGCTCAGTGGAAAATGGGTTGTGAGCAGCCCTGAGAAGGACTTGGGAGTGCTGGTGGATGAGAAGCTTAACAGGAGCCAGCAATGTGCTCCTGCAGTGCAGAAAGCCAACTGCATCCTGAGCTGCATCAAAAGAAGTGTGGCCAGCAGGTTCTCTGGTGAGACATTATAGTAGTTTTCCAGTACCTAAGTTACACTACAAGAAAACTGAGGAGGGGCTTTTGACAAAGGCATGTAGTGATAGGCCAAGGGGTAATGACTTTAAACTGGAAGAGGGTAGGTTTAGATTCAACGTAAGGAAGAAATTATTTACTGTGAGGGTGGTGAGGCACTGGAACAGGTTGTGCAGAGAGGTGGTGGATGCCCCATCCCTGGAAGTGTTCAAGGCCATGTTGGATAGGGCTTTGAGTGACTTGGTCTAGCGGACAGTGTCCCTGTCCAGGGCAGGGAGGTTAGAACTAGACAATCTTTAAGGTTCCTTCCAACACAAACCATTCTATGATCAATAGCCATGATAGCTGACAGAACACCCAAGTCTTAGATGTCAGTGTACCATGTGATCCTTTGTAATTAGTGTTAAGCCAGCATACTAGATGTAGATTAATACAATGCTGCATGCATTTATGATCTGCATGATTTAATGATCTGTGCTATGAAGAAGTTTCCTTTTAAATGGAACAGTGTTAATTTTTCAGATGTTGGCTGATATAATTCGGAACATGACAATCAGGTTTTGCCCCCTGTTCTTATAAATATCTTCCAAAGGGGCAAAATACTGATGTGATGCCAACAAACATAAGGAGAATAATATGAAGAGATTCTTAGCTGTATACAGTTACCTATAGTTTCCATACAATACATTGCCTCATGTTCCAAGAAAGCAAGTTGTATGCTATATATAAAGTCAGGAAAAACAATTTTCCCTGATAAACACTAAATCTGTCGATTTTGTATTAAGGAAAAAATAAGCTTAAGACCATGATCTCTGACAGCAGGGAACAAGAATTACTCCTACATACCACTGGCTACTGTGTTTAACAACTGACTGCTTTCAGAAGAAATAATGCACCAATTCAACCACATCATCATAAACCAAACTCTTAACTTCTTAATTTTGGCCCCTAGATGCTTGCTCTTAATATTATAATGACGGGATTACAATATAATGACTTTGAAAGTAACATGGATATCAAAGTGTAAAATTTACCCAATTAAGCACAGTCAGTTAGATCTCACTCACAACCTAACACTTTTCTTCCACTGTGCTTTGTTTCTGTGCATACATCTGTGAAAGCCATTGAGTAATCCTACCGTTTTTTCAATTCCATAGAATGAAGCTCTATGCAAAAAGCAGCTGGCCAGTTGGTCTGTCAGTCATGAGACTGGATATTTAAACCTAGTCTTAATGAAATTTCCTAATTAGGAACTACATTGTCATACATTATGTTATGTCAGATTTGCTCAGTTCTAGTCCCAAACAGTTTTATGTCTCAGTGGTGCAAAAAAATGACTGCTTTAGCAATGAAACTGCAGTTATAATTTGGAAATGATAGTATCTGTCAGTAGCTTATAGTTGTTCTCTGAAAGACAAAAAGTGTTCTGTTCAGATAAAAGTAAAAAGGAACAGTTTGCGTTGAAAGATCCCAAAGTCGTTTTTTTTTTGTAGTAGTGGTCATAGTTTATGATAGAATGGTTGTAACTCTTGCTTTAGTCTGTTATGAAATGTGCTATTTGTTATGCTGTTTTGCAAATGTGAGTACTAATCATGGTAACAGCAACAATACTTACAATAGTACTCATCAATATTTTAGGTCCCTTGAGCTGTTTATTAAGTAGTAAAGTTATCCAAATAGCAGGCAGTTTTATCATTAATAAAGATCTCATATATTCATTTATAAATTGGAATTTACCCAGTGCATTTGGCAGGTGATGTTATAAATTGTTAATACATTGAATGATGATGATGACTTGTGGCGATACTTGAGACTGAACTGCCAGTGACAGCAAGTCCCCTACAAAGCTCAGAACTGAACTGAGTTCAGACTAGTTCCAGGTCAGAGGAATGTATATTTTAAAATAATTTTAAGTGGCTTTGTGTTCTGTACTTGTCTGCCATACATTTGGGTTTACAGTTATCTTTTCCCAGGACTAAGATTTCCTAAAATCATGTTATTTATCCTTTGATCTATCGTGATGTGTCCTGATTTTATTCTTTAGTTCTGTTACTTTTGTCTGTTAAAAACCTGAGTGATTCTCCAGCACATTTCCTAGTCACAGGGAAGACCTATGGAAAGAAGTTTTAGATATGATTTGTGTATGAATGATCTTATTGACCTAACTGAAGTTAGTAGCAGAATCCGAGTTTATCTGATGTTGACTTGGGGGACTGCAGTGGTAAATGAGCCCTTCTCATTCTGTTCAGGAATCCCTAAAACACATTCTATGTCCACTTTTTTCTTTCCTCCCGCCCATCCTTCAGTTGATGGCTTGGAAGTTGCCTTAAACTTGCTGCAACTCCCTTGGCTTAGCTGCCTTATGTTGGAAAACATGTCTCTTCGCATAGTTATAGTATGTATTTACTGTACATGTATTTACTGTAAAAGTGTGCGGTTTTCACCTATATCTTTCCTTCTTCAGAAAACTCTCCAATATAGTTCAAGGCTATTCACTTTACAGTGAGGGTTCTGTATTGCGTGGTGTATCTGTACAGTACAAGAAAGACGGATTGGTGGGTTATAATTTGAAGAACTTTCACCATTTTTTCTGACTGTGAGTTTTAGGGGAGGTCAGTGGTTTCTGCTTAGAGAAGGACCTTGTTTGGTGCTTGTCCTGGACTTGCATAATAGCTTAAAAGCAAAAGATTGGAAGATAAGTTAATGTTAACAGACTCAAAAACTCATGACAAAAAAAAAAAAATCAGATAAGACTGTAAAGAATAAATTCCCAGTAATGCCATTTCTAAAGGCTTGGCATACAGCCAGCTGAATGTTGGCATATGCCAAGTGGGCTGATTGCTCAGTTTTGAACAAGAGGGGTTCTGTGCCCTTGTGCAAAAGTACGCAAATTCACTTGCACATGTTGCGTGTGAAGATATGCTG
>NC_141557.1:64105000-64167500 GCF_036417535.1 Chlamydotis macqueenii | reverse complement strand
TGCACTTACTGAACACAATGTAAAGATACTGTTCTTTGAGAGAAAAGGGGAAAAAAAGTCTGATTTTTAAAAAAAATTTTCTTATAACAGTGCATAACTCAGTAAAACTCAGACTGTAATGTACTTCCTTGATTTGGGCAGATTGAGTAGGGAAATTGCTAACTTTAGGTATGTGCTTAAATGCTGCACTGAATTAATTCATAATTTAGTTGGTATAGAAATATGGTGAACCCTTGAGAGCCTTCATGAATGCAGTGAAAAATAATAGGAATTAAATTCATGCTTAACAGCTTTTCTAAATAGGCATTTACTGTTAACAGCTGTACAAGACACTTAAATAGTCTTAATGAGATGATGCACAGGCTTGAAGTTAACTTCTAAGGTGTTGCACTCGTGCTTATAATCAGTGCTTGTTTAAGCACTTTTGAATTTGCTGAGTTATAATATCCTTACCAAATTTTTGGAAGAATTAATTGTGTGGATCACAGTTAGATTGAAGATTTATCTGAATACACTTTTAATAACTTTGCCTTCTTACACAAAAGTCATCTAACAAAGTTGAATGGCGAAGCAACCTTAATTCAGGGACATGATTTTAGGGTCTAAACTGCTGTGTGGAGCTCATACAGTGTAGATGTATGTACATAAAGAAAGTGTAGGTTTTTTTACAGTTACATTAGTTGGGACTCAAAGATCTTATTGTTTGTACTGAGGCTGTTGTGATGTTATGAAGGGTGATGAACATTAAAAAAATTTCTGTTGTGAATGTGACTATGTGTATATTTTCTTGGAAGATTTAGGGCAAATCCTGTTAGTCTAATATGGGTTTGCCTGGGATTTTCTTTGGCTGAGGAAGATAGTGTTGAAGCATGCTCTGACATGGCATTAACAATACTGAAATTGTCATTTTTAGTGCAATAAAGCTTTGCAAACTTTCCCCAGCTCACTTTAAAATGATTAACAGTTTCCAAATGCAGGCCTCTGGTTTAGGAGTCTTACACTTGGAAAAAGAAAATTCAAGACTGACCTGTTAATTTTGCAGCCCTGTTTCTATTTCACATGGGAAGGTGTCTGACTTGGTGACTGATGCAATGGTCCCTGCACAGGAGAGAAGACCTCTTCCTTAGGTAGAATATGTCTTGGTGATGGAGTGGGCTTGCATGTACCATTTCCATTTATATGTGCTTCCATGCACAGTTTCCCTAAGGTAACATTTCCTATTAATTTTTGGGATCATAAAACTTCTTCACGTAAGTAAGTTTATTTATTTTAACCTATAAATAAAGCTGAGGGTGCTGGCCAAAGCTCCAGTTGCTCTTTAGAATATATAACCATCATAAAAGTAAAATCATAATAAAGTAAATTAAAAAGTTTAATGATTTATTTCCATTAACTATAATTTCTTGAAATCCACATTTAAGACTATAAATTTGATCTGACAGATCCTTTGAAGATTAAATAAGGCTCAAGAGTTGCATAAAATGACTCCTTTTAATTTGTCAGCTTTCATTCCCCGAAGTTACACAGAGTTTCACCACCCTGTCTTCTTGAAAGTTTGCTCTGCTGCTTTGCCTTCTTCAGCCTCACCCCACATTTTTCATTTGACTTTTCTTTCTGTTCTGCCTCCAGGCTTCAAAATTCCCATCCTATTTTCAGACCCAAATACATCATTCTTTTATTGTATACTTTTAATCTGAAGCTCTGAATGTGCAGGGAATCTCAGGACAGGAAAACTTAAGACAGTTAAGTCTATCTATTCGGCTGCAAGAACATGACAAAGAGGAACCAGCTGGGTCTATGAGAAATTTGTCCTTTTCAGCCTCAGGGTAACCACAAAAGGATGGATATCCCAGAGCTTCAGAGACATGGGTTTGCAGCAATGTGGCTTTAAGCAAGTTAGATACCATGACTGTGTTTCATATAACGTATACAAGGAAGGCGCAGTTTCAGAGCACTTAAGTTCAGGAAAACTGCATGCTCTGTACAATGACTAGAAAGAGGTTATTGCCTAGAGGAAAGGATAGAGGAAGTATGTATATTGCGGCAAATGTTTAAGATGCTGTAAATCACTCTCTTCCTATCTATCTTAACAGCTTTATGACTTCAAGGAAATGGTTGTTCTAGATCTCTCAGTTCTTTGTTCTTCCAAAGACCATATCTTCATGATTCATAAAGATGTATTTCACTGAATGAGTGTGTTATCTTACAGAAATAGTAATGTGTCATACTTGATAACTCTAGGAAGTTTTTTCTACCTCATCCCTCTTTATATATATAGGGATATAGGAACCTGCCTCTCATCAACTTAATATGTATGAGACTCTAAGGTTGATATCACAATAATTTTGTCCAATGAATGATGTGATCTTTCAGTTATTAGTGTCATGTATTGTTCTACTGCTAGGATCACCCTATTCAATAAATCTAGTTTGTCTAATCTAAACTGTCCAGCTGTGTAATTCTGATCAGTCGTTACCATTTGGTAAGGCTGTGAGCATATATTTTCTTTAGCATTATGTTACATATGCATATAACTGAGTGAATGTTAGGGCTATTCATAGTCCTTAAAAGTAAGCGTGCAGACATAGGAAGATTATGAACCCTGAATACTTGCTATTCATAGAATCATAGAATCATAGAATGGTTAGAGTTGGAAGGGACCTTCAAAGGTCATCTAGTCCAACCCCCCTGCAAGGAGCAGGGACATCCCTGACTAGATCAGGTTGCTCAGAGCCTCATCCAACTTGGCCTTGAACGTTTCCAGGGATGGGGCATCCACCACCTTTCTGGGCAACCTGTTCCAGTGTTCTATAACTCGCATCATAAAAATTTTTTTCCTAATTTCCAATCTAAATCTACCCCCCTCTATTTTAAAACCATTACCCATCGTCCTATTGCAACAGGCCCTACTAAACAGCCTCTCCTCATCTTTCTTATAGGCCCCCTTGAGGCACTGGAAGACCGCTATCAGGTCTCCCCAGAGCCTCCTCTTCTCCAGGCTGAACAACCCCAACTCTCTCAGCCTGTCCTCATAAGAGATTGTCATCTTAAGTTAAGATTGTCATCTTAAGTCTCTGCAGAGAATCTAAGTTTGGCACTTTCTGAATTTCTTGTTATAAAATCAGTTTATTTTTCCCATCAAATTAAACTGTTTGTGATAGACTGTATTATTTTGTCTGACGAACATTAGCAAGTGCTCACGTGTCTTGATCCATCAAACAAGCTTTATTCAAATGGGAGCTGTGCAGGAACAGTTACATCCTCAGCTGAGGAATAGCACTGCCATGAGTACACTTGACCTGCTAATCTTTGTCAACTGAAAGTAAAGCAGATGAGTTTAAAACACCTTCAAGTAAAAGAAAACTTTGTGCTGAAACCACACCACCCCAGCTATGTGGTTTCCAGCCTGGAGGTACTTCATATCTAGCCAATTTGGAGTGTAAGGTGATTTTGCTACATTCTGCTTGCCAATCTAAGGTGTAAATTCCATCATTAGTCACTGGAAGACCACTATCCATATATCATGTTGAAAGTTTCTCAAATGAGTTTTCTATCTACTGTAAGGAAAAATTAATATTTGTGCAGTATCTTAGGGAAGACATCATGGCCAGGACTTGGAAGGAAAACTAGACTCTGTTCCTCACTCCATGCCTTTGAGTAGCATTTTACAAGGTATTTCATACCTCTGTCAGGTGTAATGATATAATTTGCAATTATCTTTTGACATCTCTTGATGAGAACAAATGAAAATTAAGAGGTATGATTGTTATTTATGATCACATAAAACAAATAGCAGCTGTTTTTTGTTTCTTTGCTTCCTCCCTCCTACTCCTTAACAACCTCTATACTGCCTGCTTCCTTCACTTTCTCTCACCTTCTCCTTGTGTACACACGTCTATATGTTTATGGATGCAAGGAGTTTATTCCCTGGTCTGCATTCCTCTATGCCAGCATGCAAGCTAGAATGAACTTTCTCTGCCTAATTTTAACTAATCTGAAAACAGGAGTTCTTAATGGGAGTGCTGACACAACCTTAACTAAAGCAGTGTGAACACGTTGCTATAATTTATAATGTCAGTCTATATTCCAAACGGTTTCCCTATATAGTGCGTGCTCTACTCAAATAGGAAAAGAAGGTACTGCAGTGAATTATTGTGTAATTAATCATTTGACCATGAGGGACTCATTTACTAATTAAAAACGCAAAAAGAGTAAATTGAAATAACCAGTGACTACTAAATCACATATTTTGACGTGTCAGCAGCATTGTAATATATCATAATGTATCAGTCAGAGACATACAGATTCTACATATTCTGTTACCTTTTACTTCGGCGCTACCAAAATCATTCATTACCCTTCCAATGCAGTTTCTAGTACTAGTCATACAGCTATCACAGCGTGCTAAATTGAGATATGAGGTACCACTCGGGCTGATGTCTGTACATAGTAACAGGTAGAAACATACGATTCTCTGTTCTACTGACTGTGCCCACCATCTCTGAGCACATCACAGGGGGACAACTCTGCTCTGGGAAATAAAACTATGACTTACAAGACTAAATTTCAGGAATATCTGTCTAGATATTCCTGCCTCTGTAGCATTTGTGGCAGATACATCAGATCTAGGCCTCTAGACCTGTTCAGGATTTGGTACACTGGTACAGGCCCACCTTCACCGGTAGGGTAAGGTAGCCTTAAGGTGTCTGTGAGATCATGGCTTGAAGGACTTGATGTATTGCACAGCTACAACACTGAGGACCATCATCTGTAGGGTGGGGTAGGGGAGCTGGGAGGACACCTGAGCCGGAGACATCTCAAACAATCACTAATTACTCTACATTCCTCAATTAGGCTATAAAGGCCCAGATCTGCCACGAACTTCATGTGTTGTGCATTTTTATCCATCACGGCCTTTGGAAAGCATTTAGTTTAGAGGTTTTTTAAGTAGCAGTAGTTCTGTGTCATTTTGGTTTTCAGTGGGGATAAGAGAGAAGAGGATATAAATTTCCTGTTATTGATATTAACTGAGAACTTCTGCATTGTTAACCTTGTACACTAAAGCTGCATTTACTTGGTGTGGGTGAAAGATGGAGATGCATCTCTGGCTCCAAAAAGGCTGAGAGATGTGAGAAGTACAGTTCTAATTTGAAAAACAGCTTCACAAAGTTGCAACTTCTATTTTCTTGGATTTCTTCTGTGTTTAGCAGGAAAATACCTGCATCTCATGTTGGAAGAAATAAGATTTATTAATATTATTTTATGTAAAATCATCATGGGGAAATAGAGCTGGAGTTTTTCTCTTCTTAAAAATAACATTGACTTTCTTTTCCTAGCTCCAATTAGAATGACTCAATTATTACATTCACACGCCGATCCATTGAAGAAAATAGAGGCTTATTAAGCAGTGTGGTTTGCAAGTCCTCTGTTAATACTGGAATATGAATTAAAAAAGTAATACATCAGTTTAACTTTCATATCTCAAGTTGAGCTAACTTCCAGGCTTGCAGCAGGGATTTTTGTTTTCATTTTCTTAATTGGAGAGACAGATCCACTTCTGGAAGCTGTTGTGTGACAATAAATCTGTAGCCTTATTATGATGCTTTCATTGAAACAGTTTACTTCAGTATGTCAAGTAGTCTGGGGATTCTGTAGTATTGTAGATTGTGGTATTAAAGGTTTCATGCAAAACCTACTGATTTGTATGGGAAGTCGGGCTTTTTGCATTCTAGAATAGTAAAAATTATTTTCTTTTTATATCTTTCATGATTAGTAAAAATTGATGAATTGAAGTAGAAGGAAAATAAATTATATTTGTACAGCAGAAAACTAGGAAACTGTTAATGGTTTCTCATTGATTAGATAACTATGTTGGACTTTTCCCTGAAAAGAAACAGAAAACACAGAAAAACATCAGTTATTTGCTAGTCTTTAAAATTATGGGAGAAAAAATATGCCAGGAGGAGAGAGGAAGTTGTATCTATTTTGCAACTGTGATATGATAAATAGTACTCTTTAAAAGAATCTACCAGTATAACAAAAGTACAGATTGACTGTGCAATATTAGTTTATTTTTTTTAAGACAGCTGAATATTTCAAGGAAAACTACTGTGTTGTTTAACTTTTAATTCCCAAGGTCTCATGTTCAGGGTCTGTAACAATGGTTTATGTTAGCACGCATGTTCTTTAATAGTTATCTGCTCTCTCCACTTGTCTTCAAATATTGTGATTTAGTTAGAACCCTAATGCACAAGAGCAATTTGTCCCCAGAGCATTATTCAGAATATAAACTAAGTGATATTATAACAGACCCCTCACTTAGCTCAGCATAATGAATATGAAACATCATGTACTAGTGACCAAGGTCATGGTATGAGAATGAATTACTCTATTAACTTCTCTTTTAAGTAGCATTAGAGATAATAAATGAAGAGATTTATTGGGATTCTGATAATATTATTCATGCAAAAGTAGCATACTTTATCTTGCTAAAACAATTAAGATGTTTTGAAGATAATTTACACTTTGGAAATATGATACTTAGAAGCGTTTATTGCATGTTGCAGAATGCATCAGCATTAGCCAGTAATGCAGATAATCTGATAAAAATCGAAAAGCTGATTTGTATACTATGCTAATTCAGGATCATCTCTTTGTCCCTAGGTACTGTCCAAATGCTCCATAAGATTATTCTAAGCTTTAGTAGTGATATTAGATT
Organism: Chlamydotis macqueenii; assembly: GCF_036417535.1. Taxonomy (NCBI): domain Eukaryota; kingdom Metazoa; phylum Chordata; class Aves; order Otidiformes; family Otididae; genus Chlamydotis; species Chlamydotis macqueenii. The sequence continues at coordinate 64,160,782 of NC_141557.1, read as the reverse complement.
AAATTCAGTTCTTTTGCTTATACCTTTTTTTTTTTCAAAAAGAAAATTACATCCATCATTCTTCTCTATAAACCCTCTTTAGCTGCCTGATAAGTAGTATACAATATCGTATTTTAAGCCTGGCATATTACTTTTTTTTATCCAGACATATTTAAGCCTCCTCTCTCAGTTATACAGTATATTATTTCAGGGATAGAAAGTTTTGTTATTATTGTGATACCTCTATATTTGAACCATAAAGAGACTTAGTGATTTGCCATGTGTTCCTTAGCGCACACACATGTGTTTAGGGGAAATGTAAAAGCAGTTTATGAGAGATTACTCTTCAACTCGCAAGTGACCACAGTGTATGGAAACTTAATGCTGTACTTTTGTGGGGTTTTTTTTTTGTTTATTTCCTTGGGATTTTTTCTTTTTTTTCATTGCCAAAATATTAATTAATTAAATGTGTTGCTATTTTTAAAAGAACTATGTGAGAAGAAAATTTAGATATAAAATACTGCATTGTTTGGAGTGAAATCTGCTCCTAAAGTGTAGCAAAAAGCAGAAGGGAATCTTGCTACAACATGAATGTGGATGAAGGTAGCATACCATGGACAGTGTGCCTCTGCTGCTAATCGTAAATGTCCTCAGGATTTTTACTGGAAAATGTGGGAGTTTTAGGGAAAAATATAATGCAGAGTTCAGCATGCCACAGGCTTATTAAGCTTTCTGTGAGTATACATTCCTGGACAGTGCACTAACCAGCACCAAACCTGATCCAGCTTCCAGCAAAATTCAGAATATTAGGTTAAGGTGCTCTTTTCTTGTTTGTGGGAGAAATGGTGAGGTTGAAATCCTCTGCTGTCTTTGCTCTTTTCAAAAATATCTCTGTGTTGTATTTTAACCCCAGACAGCAACTAAGCACCACATGGCCACTCACTCACTACCAGCCATGGTATGGGGGAGAGAATCAGAAGAGTAAAAATGAGAAAACTCATGGGTTGAGATAAGGACAGTTTAATGGGTAAAGCAAAAGCAGCACAAGCAAGCAAAGCAAAACAAGGAATTTATTCATTACTTCCCATCAGCAGACAAGTGTTTGGCCATTTCCAGGGAAGCAGAGCTCCATCATACGTAATAATTACTTGGGAAACAGTAAACGCCATAACTCTGAACATCCCCTACTTCCTCCTTCTTCTTTCCCCAGTGTTATATGCTAAGCATGATGTCATACAGTCTGGAATGTCCCTTTGGCCAGTTAAGGTCAGCTGTCCTAGCTGTGTCCCCTCCCAAATTCTTGTGCACTCCCAGCACAAGGGTGGTGTGAGAAGTAGAAAAGGCATTGACTCTGTGTAAGCACTGCTCAGCAGTAACTAAAACATCTCTGTTTTATCAACACTCTTTTCAGCACAAATCCAAAACATAGCTTTGTACTAGCTAGCTACTATGGGGAAAATCAACTCTACCCCAGCCAAAACCAGCACACTCCGTCGATACAGGATTCTAACTGAACTTCCTGTGAACTATGTAAACTTTCTCTGAAGTCAGTAGAAATTCTATAATTTAACTGGGTTTGTAACAGAATTAAGAGCAAAATTCTTGCCCACTGTGATTTTGTAGGAAAAAATGTGTGTAGACAGTCCAGACTCAGAAAACTCTTCGATGTATTGCATGTGCTTGCTAACTAGCATGTTTGAAAAACAAAGTTTTTAATGTGTGTGCTATCTTTATAGCTCACACCAGTGGTTAAATGCCCTTACCTGTCAAACATATGAAGTACGCGCTATTCTATCTTGGGTCATGATTTTTTGTGTGTCGTTATACTTAAGACTTAATGAAGATTGTATAACAGCTTTGGGAATTTTTCTACTCTGCATTTTTCTGAGGTAATGTAAGAACAGATTCATCCATGTTTGCTGTCATAAATACCCGCTCTTCAGTCGGCTGTTTCCCTCAACAAATAGCTTCCATCGGTGAAGAGAGTAGCAGGATGGGCATTATAGCCCAATAAAGTTTCAAGAGATAGTTTGTTGCATTTGTTGCATCTCAAATTCTGCAGAAAAATTCTGTCCTCTTAGACTCTTGTCAAAAGCAGAGAGCCCTGAGGGAAATGAGCCATTGCAATTAAGACTGTAACGTATCTCTTCAAAGCACAAACTAGAGTCAGGTAAATGAACGTCCTTGTGCTATTTATACCAGCTTCTTAATTATGCTTAACACGACCAATTCAACTTGATCCTTCATCAATTTTGCAAGTGTAAATAGATCTAAAGTTTAAAGGGTAAGATCATGTTACAGCTTAATTTACAAAAAGTGTACATATGTGAATGAAGCAGATTTAAATATATTTAATGAGCCAAGGGACATGTGCCCACAGGATTGGTGAAAAAGGCATTAAAGTATTAGTTTCTCATATTTTATGATTAATGTTTTTCTTTACATAAGACCTGAAGGTCTAGCTAAGATCATGAAAGGCATGTTGGGTTAAATCTTTCTTTACTATAAAGTATCGTCATTATATCTCAGCTAACTCTAACAAAATCCCTAATATCTGTGCATGCCTGGAGCCAAAATAGGTCAGCTCATGGGCTATTACATTATATTTTATTATTTAAACTTTAAGTGATTAGTTTAGCACTTAAAAGCTTTGGAAAGAATTAGGTTACTGTTCTTCTCTTTATCCATAGGGAAACTGACATGCAGATGGACACTGAGCAGACTTGTTCCATGTTTGCTCTCAAGGCTTTCCTCCAAAGTTAAGGGCTGTATTTTTTTCCACAGTTATTCATTTCAGCATTAGAGTTTAATTGTAACATGTGGAAAATACACCTATGATAAGGGTATCCTTTTTTGATTTTGGAGAAAAGGCTACATTTTGCCATCAGTCTCAGAACAGACTTGAAAAACACAAGTAAAGGGGAGGAAAAAAAGCTGCTACTTAACGCCTAGATCTGGATTTAGGTAACAGAAAGCAAATGGGAAATAACCTGATATCAGCAAAGTCAAAAGGATTTTATTCAGCAAGGAGGGTTCTTAGTCTCATATGTACAAGAAACACTTCAGAAATAAATTGATATTGTTTAATTAATTACCAGCTTTACTACTTTCTGAGTTTGTTTATTCATGCTCATAAACCACAGAAGATGTTGTAATTGAATGCTGTTTTATATAGTTAGAGTACGGTTAGGAAGGTCTATTCTGCAAGTTGTTTTTTTTTTTCTCAGAGTTTCACTGAGTTTTTTACTTCTTTAATTTGTGAGATTTTCTTTCATAGCTTCATTTACAAATATGCATCATGACGAAGGTGACTAAGATATCTGATAAAGGTGTATAGGATTTTTAATACACATCTCACTGGGTTAACTTCATAGATGAACTTTATGCCCAGTGCTGCATTGATGGCAGAGTTGAATGTTACCGGAACCCTTATTCAATGTACCACATTAGGAGTCGGGAACTTGTGTGCTGTCAGAACTAGTGAGGAAAATATAGAGGTACAGGGCTTTTTATTTTAGGAATTATCAGAATATTTATAGCTTTTGAAAAGTAACCTGTTAGTAGTTTAATTCTCTTTTCCTCAAAAATAGTGTTTGCCTTTTCTTTGTCAATCTGTGTATTCTGTGTTATAGACATAAATTGCGGAAGTATATGTAAAAGTAGATGGAGTTCTGAAAACCATCTGCACTGGAACAGGTATGTTTAGGGTACTTTAAGAGAAAATAGGCACAAAATGAAATGATCAAGAATAACAGAATGAGTGTGGTGACACTCAGCGTGTTGACCTAGCAGAAGGACTTGGGGACTGCACCTACAGTGTATTTTATTATACACAATAGGATCACATCAGCCCTTTTAATAAAATAGGAAGTAAGTGCCTGTTCTGTCTCAATCTCTGCTGGGAGTTGAATCAGTGACTAAACCCATGTAAGTACTCCAATTTCAACAGAGACATGCAAAAAAAAAATCCTTTGCCATTTTCAGTTGCATAAGGGAACTGACCAAAGTAATCTCAGAATTAACAGGATTCAATATTTCTTATCTTCACATTTTTATGCCACTCTGGTGCTTAATTTTAATAGCAGAAATGTTCAGTTGTTTAAAAGATGAATGCAGACAATAGAAGAATGTTGCTTTTATATATTGTTTTACTTATTTCATGCATAGAGAGTACAGAGAGCATCTCAAAGGGTTTTTCTCCTACTAGGTTATTTTATTTACATTAGGAATATCAACATTTTCTTAAATTTTTACTGTACTCATTCCTCCAGTTATCGGTATTCGAACAATAATTTTTTCTGTCATCTATCTCAAACTTCTCTATTCCTTCCTCAGATGCAAAAAGAATATTACTTAAAATATAATAACATCCTATTTAGTTATAAGTTGTGAGGTAATAAACAAGGAAGGAATGACTTCTACCTGTATTTTGAGATACACATTTCTGAAATCCATTTCCTACTTTGTATAAAAGACAGTCTTATCTGAACAGCTATTACTTGATAAATATGTGTAAAATGAGTGTTTGAAAATACTTTTTCTAAGCATGAGGGAATGTGAAAATACTTTCTCTTTGCATTCTAGTAGGAAACATTTTTGGTGGATAACTAAACTTAGATAATGCTAGTAACTTCTAGCTAGACTTGATCTATAGCTCTCATTGAGTCAAGACTGAAGAAAAATGGTTCAATACCTTAAAAGTAATTAAGACCTTTATCTGAAAAACAGTTATATATGTCCTTAATTTAATGCATGTAAATAATCCAATTGATTTAAATGGGAATATTCATAAGTATTAAGTTAGGCACAACTTGCAGGATCAGGAAGTCCATTCTATGCAAGGTCCATTTTATACAAAGTGTTGTATACATTTTCTGCGGATTTCCCCTGTGTTTTGGGGACATAGAATAGGTTTACTCTGTACTAGAAGCATTCTAAGTCCAGTCTATTCAATTTGGCATCTGCCACTTCTCTGATTATACTGAACTCAAGCACGTGAAATGAGTGTTTCAGCATCAAGATTCTCACATTTCCAGGCCTCTCTAAATCCTTTCTTTGATACAGGAAAACATATGCAGTGGCAAACCGGCAACATATCCAAGACAAGCTTTTGGACCCTCTTAAATCTGTAGAAGTTTTGCTATTGGCTGCATGGCATTCTAGATTTCCTGCTTCAATACCCTATTAACAGTGTAACTTTTCTTTCTTGTTATGTAGGTAGAATATGATAAGATACTTAAGTCTCTAATCCTTAGTTTCTACACATAAATTGTGTACTGACGCTATGTTTCAAACTCTTGAACTGGATCTTGGATTTTTTTTTTGTTTTTCTGAAAATGGTCTAAAATATAGTAGCTTGCACATACGATTTTCATAAGAGAGGAAAAAAAGATTAAAAAATACAAGCCTTCTAGAGCATTCAGTTATAGGAAAGATTCTGTACACCTTTTCTAAATGTTCTATAAACTTGCGAATTTAATTAAATTGTTTTGTTTGTTCCATGAATAATTGACATAGTGACAATTAACTACATGGTATGTTGTCCTTTGCCTCAGGTATATAACACTAAACCTTTGTGCTGAGAAAATAGAAGGAATGAAATGGTGTGTCACAATTAAAAAAATCAAAACCAACAAAAAATTAATTACTTTGGCTTCAGCTGTTCCATTTGTATCTGTTCCTACCCATTAGCCTAGGCATCTGCATTTAGTAATAATGTACTTGATTTCTGCCTAGAATGTTGTAAAGGGGTCTTCATATTGAGCAGTAAATAAGTAACAAACCTCTGCAAGTTTTAGAATAGAAATGTAAGTTTTAGATAGAAATGGCTGAAAAAAACAGGAAAATAGACTTTGCAAAGCTGGTTTTGAATTAAAACTATTTTGCTTCTTCTATATAGTTTAGATAATTCACTTGAATGACCCTACTGGCAGTCCAAAGCAGCAGCAGAATATCCCTTTCTACACCTAAATGGCAAACAATTGTCTTGCTGTCTACAAATGAGTGAATTGTCACAAAGAAATTGACTCTTGGAAAAAAAATTGTTAAAAATGAGAATAAAAATCTCCTCATTAGAGTCTGCATCAAAATTTGTACACTGGAAGTATTTATGTGAAAAACTTTGGTGTCCTGATTCTGACTGCAGAATTTATGGCTGGCTGGTAAAGAAGCACATATACAATATGAACCACAGGTGATCAACATTCAGAAACAGAGAAACAGAAAGATGAATATCTCTAAATGCTTTTTTTATATAGGTATAAGTCGTAATTAGGTAATCAAAAATATTACATAAAATGTGTGATCCCAGGAGAATGCACAAGGGCCTGATGTCTATCATCATTGATTTGAGTGTTTAGATGTGTCAAGGAGAGACAAGGTCACACAGCAAATGCAATGAGGCAACATGCGTAGTTATAGATTTAGAGCGTGCCTGACTGTTATGTTCTTGATATTTCTATTAAGAATGGCAAGCACATCACTGTCTACTGTATTGCTGCCTGAGTCATAGTATTCCTTGCATTCTGCCTTTATTCATGATACATTTTTTCTCAGAAGAAACAAACCCAGAAATATATATTTTTTTTAGGAATGCACTATGAAGATTACTTCCTTATTGTACTATCTTTAGAAGAGCAAATGATTAAAATAAAAAGTCATATTATCAAATGAAATTTTGTATGATCAGATCTTTAAGTTTTGGGCTATGTCTATTTGAGTTGATGCTAGTTTTATCTTCTATTTTAGTTTATATGATCAAGTTATATTTCTTGCAGTAGAGTTGCTGGGAAAACTGAGGTATACACTTTTTTTTTTTCTCAAGGAAAGCTAAAGACATTAGGATGTTTGGCTATACAAATATGTTGTTGGAAGTAGAAAAAAATAGTGCTCGTCTTTCTTTAGAGAGTAAACGTATTGTGTGTGAAAATTAAATTGACTGTATAGTTAATACAAATATTTTGTCTTTTCCCTTAGAATTTCTGGGTATGGAGATACAATTGAAACTTGTAGGGTGAAGGTTTTTTAAAGCATTGTCCATGTGTCCTGATTCATGGCACTGGCTTGTCTGCAGAGTACAGATTTAAGAAAAGCTCCTTCTCTGGTGTTGCTTCCTGCCGGCAAGGCAAGGACAAAAGGCAAGGCATGTCTGCTGCTGCCTCCACCTACTTGAGCAGAATATGAACATGTCCATGGCACTGAGTCTGTGGGCTCCACATGTTATTGCTGAATATCCGCAGGAGCTTTTGGCCAGGTGAATGAATTCTCTGAGCTCTATCTTTCAGACCTCCCTGGACCTGTACAGTGGCAAACATAATTTAACCCACAATATTTTATCTGGAAACAAATGAAAAATTTTAAATTTGTTATCTTGGAATAACAAATGAGGCTTTTCTTTTTTTTTTTTTTTTGAATTGTGATTCTTTCATGCTCCCGTTGTACCATTTGCCAAATATGTAAGTTAGATATCATAATTCCCTGGCCCAACATGCTAATTGAGACAGACAACTGTACTAAAGCATGTATCTATTTCAGGTAGTGAGTGGGTACTTACATTGAAAGACACCTTCAAGGAATACTTCAGGAAAAACCTAGAACCTTTCTAAACACTGCTATTATTTATTAATGAATTGTCACATTTCCTCTTTTTACCCTCTTGATGTCAGAACTTAATTCCACAGTGATGAGAACAGAAAAAGCAGTATACTTTTATTTAGATGAATAAAATAGTGGTGCTACTCCAAGCCTTCAGGTTGTAGAACAACAATGGAAGAGCTTGTGTTAGCAGAAGATCACCCTCAGTTGTCTCAAATGTGAAAGTCTAACTTATAATGGAAGGAGATGTATTTTTGATATTAATATTTTGAAAGATAGTAATTTTCTTTAATACATTTTAAAATTTCCACTAGGCTGATGTTTTTATGAAATAATAATATTCTACTGCAAAACTCTAACTCAGCTGTGAATAGAAGTTGTACTGTTTGCTTTTATTGTCTTTGAATGTTTTATTTTTATATATTTTTTTATGTTTCATTTAAATATAAATACCTTTAAAATGTCTTCTGACTTCATTAGCTTAAATACTCTCCAAATTTTGAGTTCTTGGCACCATTTTATGTACAAACAAACTTTTCAAATCTTTTTCTCCTTCCAAAGGAGAGCAGTTGAATGTTTAAATAGAACTCCATATTATTCTAACTCTTTTTGAGAATGACACTAAAGAAATCTTCTAAAATGTAAAGATAATTTGGCTCCCATTTTTGGAGCTGAAGGTGGGTTAAATTACATACAGAGAAAGAAAGCTCCAGTGAAAAAATAAAATACTGATATCTTTCCCATAATATTCCAAAACCCGTAGCCTAGTATTAAAAAAAAAAAAAAATCTTCATAAGTTTCAGTTTTCATCTAATAGCATTGTTAAAGATATACCAATGGAGAATTCAGGTCACTTGCAGCTTGCCACTACAGCATTTTTTTTTGTAAAAATAATGTTTATACCCTTTATTTTCAGTTAAATAACAAGATGAAACAGCTGACCTCTTCCGACTCTTGATTATTTTTTTCCCTATTCCTTTCTTGAAGACATAGGGGTTCCATTTTCAGTGAATAGAAAATAGACTTGTATTGTTATTGATCATTAGCTATTAGCTTACTGGGAATCGCAATAGGAAGTGCTCTATTTTAGTTTACTTGATTTCTAAATTATCAGGAGAGGATTATAGACTGATAACATGAAAATGCTTTTATAGGCTATCCTCTTGTTGTGTACACTTCTCCATATTTTCCTGATGTTTGCTTATTTTCAAAGGGAACTGATATAATATTTTCATCACCAACCTTGTAAAAGATAAGGTAGCATGTTCTGGAAAGCAGGGAACATAAAAACACTCTTGCCTGAAGTAGGAGAAAAAAACACTTAATTTCGGTCCTGATGACAGTTTCTCGGTGAACAATAGTCTCCCAGAATTGACATGAAGAAGTAATGAATGAATGAAAGGAGAACTGAGTCACAGCTGCACTTTGCAATCACTTTAGAACATCTACACTCTTCCAGCCAAAATACTATTAATACGTGTGTCAGCACAGTGAGTGAATCTTATAGTGTGAACGCATTGGAACAGTTCAGGAAAGAAAATGAAGAATATCCTCAGGGACAGACTTTTCTTTTTCTCTCAGAGACTCTTCATTATTCAGGCATTGTGATACTTTTCCTTTATTTGTGTAAAGATTAAATTGCACATGATTTCTAATGTTTCTGCTACTCCAACTGTCATAGGTCGATGACCTTCATGGAAGTGAGATAATAGATACATCGTCTGTTGTTCGGGCAAGTGCTGTTCTTCCACAGCCCAGTACTTTTCTATTGTTATAAGTCAAAAGCAATTAAATAAAAATACAAGAGAAAGTTTCTAGAGTATCTTTAGTATTTCATACGTGTCCTTATGCAACTGACATTTATACGAGATATTATCTAATGTTATAACTACCTAGAAGCATACACTGAGTCTCTTCTACATGGTTGAGACCACAAATTAGTGAGATGTCTGTGTATATTCAGTAATGCAGTTTCTAGGAAAGAGCCCTCTATTGTTTGAAGTCTGTAATCCAAAGACTTGCAATTGATGTGTTTGTCCTCATGTGTGTGTTACTATGACTGCTGAAGTCCTGTCCAAATAATTTCTTTTTGTATTGCTTCACATCCTAACTGAGAAAATAAAATCCGTATCTCTGCATTGCAGTTATACTGTATAAAAACTATGTACTATATACATTTTAAAAAATATTTTCTTACACAATAGAAATCATTTCACTTAAGAAAAATAACCATTACTTATTAGACATTTTCAGTTTATCTGTTTACAGTAATTTTTCAACAAATTTTAATCCCTTAGCAATTTCAGCAACCTTTATTTTTGGTTAGCATTTTCCAAGTGGTCTAAGTGGGCATATCAAGATTGTAGAGGCATTTCCATGAATGTGAACAATGGTTGACATGGCACTGATGCTGTACAGAATACTATTTAATCTTTCAAAGGGCAAAGCACATTTTATAGTTGGTGTACCTCTTTATTCACTTTTTTTTTTTCAGTTCTACCTGTTAGTCATGCCCCCTGATTGCTCCCATCATGAACAATACATTCCTCCAACATTTTTTAAAAAATCTTTAAAGTATGTGTTTTAAAATATTAGATCTGTAGAGTGAACTTTTGGCTTCTAAAGATTTCAGAAATACCGAAACAGAAGGAGTGGATACAGTTTTATTTCAAATTTTCCATAATCAACTTCTTGGATAGCACTCTGCAAGTGTATTGCTTTTGTTACGGATATTGAAGAAAGGTCAACTTAAAACAGGATAAAAAGATGGTTGGAAATGAATGTATTGTTACCCTAGAACTAGCTGTGAAAAAGGTAGAGAGATACTTTGGTGATCCTGGCAAGAGCTTACAACAGGGGCTTTACACTCTCATTTTACTCTCATTTTCACTGCTACTTTATAGCCAAACATTCTATCCACAAAACCTTGGTTATTTTACAATATTTGCAATGTTGTAAAGCATGTTACAGTAGGAGAAGGTGCAACTAATTTCCTTCTAATATTGGCTGTTTGTAAACCAGCATACACCTTTGTGACAGTTACCCACCAATGTGATTTATATCACATTGGTGAGAGGACATGGGTGTTATTAAACTGTTCTGTTTAATATAACTTTTTTTTTTAAAAAATCTACTTTTGTTTACATTAGTGTTTAACAACAAAAAAAAATGATAGATCTTTGGACGCTGAAGAGAAGAGATTTCAGTTCAGATAACAACAGGAAAAGGAAAGCTTTTAAGTTATGAAGTACTTGGTAAATTTACATATTTTATTCCTTTTTTTAGTAACCATGCAATTACTATAGCAGTTAATAATTCCAAGTAAGTATTGCCCTGATTCCACATCTTATTCATAGGAATACTAGATCCTGAAAGAATGTGTCCTTTAGCAAAAGATTGAATTAATTGAGTATCATTCTGCTATATGTACAGTTAAGGTATTTGCTTGGCATTTCAGTTTTTGTTCTGGTGTGAAATTTTTATTAGATTTAGGCAAGATCACATTGCTTATCTGTAAGCAGTCTTGCCTTAGAGTAAGCCATTTGGAATTCACCTAAGTGTTTTGTTGATTGTAGGTATCCTACTCTACACGTTTTAGATGGTGCAAAAGAGCAGCGGTTTTGTTTCTCAAATGCATAATATAGAGTTGTATATCGAATCAATTGTCAGAACTGTGTATAGGAAACTGTGGATCAATGTAAAAATGGCAATGAAAAAGTGATTGTGATTAATATTTAGAGACAGAATATCTTGAATGTAGCTAAGGATAGTGTTGCAGTGACAGGCATCCAAGGAATATTCTTTATACTTTATTCAAATCCAGGAAATAGGATTTGTGTTAAACTTATACAAGTGGTCCCCAGGGCAAAATTCTGCACAATGCTGCTGGGAGTTTATTTGGATGTGGCCTTCAGGCAAGTGCCACTTTTTAGGTTTCTCTTCTGAGGAGTTTTTCAGTGGCAAACATGTTTAAAAAGTGCCTAATTCAGCAGCACATGCACAGATTCTGTTTAACTGAACTGTATTCATATATCTGCAGCCTTTTTGGAAAACTTTTCACTTTCTTACCTTGAAAGCTCATCAGACTGATTCCCGAAACCCTCTCGTACCTGAAATGGCGTTCATTATCTTTACACAGGAGAAAGTCAAGGGGACCTATCTGCATTGACAATAATTTTTGTCTGTCTGATTTTTCTCAGCTCAAATTTATACGAAAGCAACTATGACATTTTATGTTACTGAGACTTGCTTAATTTTGAATGATGGGATTTTTTTTCCTTCATCAAGATAAAACAAAACACAATTTACTCAGTTATATATAGCCTATGATGTCAGCAGTTCACTCATTGTCTACCTATGGTGTTAACTTTGTCCGCCTGCTAGTTTGCCACCCAGCCACTCTCCCACTCCCCCTCCTCAACAGGATGGGAGGAGAAAAATAAAATGGAAAAGCTTGTGGGTCAAGACAAAGACAAAGAGACCGTTCATCAGTTACCATCATGGACAAAACAGCCTTGACTGCAGAAATTGCCTAATATTCAGAGATACTTAGATTATTTTTTCCAAATTTTATGGTGTATGTATACATGTATTTCATAAGTATTAACTAAATAATACCCTTAAAGATTTAAAAATCCATAGAATAGATCACAGTTGAGGATAAAGATTGTATTTTTCTTAATATCTATGCCAAAAATTCTTGCCTAAGTAGGACCTTCTGTGTATGTTTTTGCCTCTTACTACATGTGCACAGAGTATGTGATTTAATAACTGAACAGACAATAAATATATGAAGACACAGTCAGACATCCTTAAACAGGACTTCAAGCCATCTTCACGCTCACCTTCTGCTATACTGACAATAGTACTTTACAATATAGTTTCCAATCCTGGAAAATGTCCTGCATGGCAAGGACTGCTGCCTCGATCCATAGATCCTTATCTCTTCTTGTCCCGGATATGGAAGAACGCAACAAATAATTCATGTGAAAATGATAAAAAAGAAAATGAAGTGCATTACTTCCACCCCCCCCACACACACTTATTCACATTTCCCTTCAGAAGCCATTGTGAGCTCTCACCTTTTCACCACTTCCCTCCCATACTGTGGAATGTTCCTCCCTTGAGTTTGTTTCCACCTCTAGGACCAGCACAGGCTAGATCTTGTGCAGATTTACACTGGATATGTGTTAAAACTTATTCTACTTTCTCCAGCTGCATTTCTTCTAGTTATTTTCTTCCTAAAACAAAGTATCTCCAGATGGATTAACTCTCCATGGACAGTCTGTGAACAAAACATGGGTTTTGCCTTAATTACTGTCTTGCTGATCACATATTTCCTAGTCTTGCTAACACATGAAAGTAGATTTTCTCCTTATTCTCTGTTACAGAATTCTAACTGTTTGTAGTCACTTCTAGAAGATCCTGAGTGCACGTTGTGTTTTTGTGGTTTTAAACCTGCTTTGAAGAGTCCTAAATAGCTGTGCCACATATAATGACTATTTTAGTGTATGACCGTAATTTAAAGTGGAAGTGCAGGTTGAGCAAGAAGGATACCCTCTGGCAAATAGGATGATCTCTTATCCCACTAGCTCTACAATGCCTTGCCACAGAGGTCCAGTTGTGATTCTTCAGAAGGAACAGTGGGATCCAACGTATAGTACTGTAACTTCAGTATTGATTTCTGTAACCTGTTTTCCACTCTTCAACATGGAATCACTCTAAAATTACCACTATATTTGCAAAGGTGATTATTAGTTTTTTCTCCTTTATAAATGTCCATATTTGGCCCTCCTACCTCACAACTGTTTTGTTTGAAGACTGGAGCTTAACACTTGAAGTCTTCAGCCATACCGTACCCTTTGTTTCTTTTTTTCTGTCACCTCTTTCCCCCTTCTTCATGAAATCAATGGTATAAGGATGAACATATATTTCCTTTTTATGAATGATTTTGTAGTATTCATGTCTTCTTTCTTGATTGTCGATTAAAAACAAAACAGGAGCCAGTATTTGTCAGCTTTTTAAAATCATATTTCTAACCTCACCTGTTTCTTGCCTTTTTCTTAATTATCTGCTTCTAATGATGCAACTTTATCTTCTTGTCCTTCTATAAGCAAATTAAACTCTGCTACTAACTCTACTCTCCTAACTAAATTACTTTTACTTAAACTCTTGCTGCAAACCATTAAAACATGGCTTTCACTTAACAGATGGCAGTGTATTCCCTTTACAAAAGCCACACCTGTTTATCTACATTATGGAGGACCTAATTTATTTTTCTTGATCATTCTGCTATCTCTGACAGAATAATTCTTTCTCCTGTGCAGATCTTTGCCTTTTTCTCTTCCTCATATGTTGGTTTAATGTTAGGGCTTTGATAGTTCTGTCTTCTTTATGCTAAAAAACTGTCTCTAGACTGTTCTGTTTTCTCTTGAGCTTCCACATCTACCTGCTATGATGGCTCTCTTAATGGTGAAATAATTTTCTGTCCTGTCTTTGTTTCTCTAAATACAAATTTCAATTATTGGTTTTAAGAGTTACATCATGGTGTTAGAAGAGGCTCACACTTCTATATGGTGATGTAAATGCCAGCCATGTAAGATCTGTAACTTGAAAATAATAATGATGCACTATTATTATTTATTCATCAAAGAATTTATCCATTAGCTCCACGAATGATGTATTAGAAAATATTTTTTTATGTGCATCTATTCTAGAAATAGTACCCTAAAGCATGAGCTGGTATTATCTTATTTAGTATGCCAAAGATAAATCTAAATTATTTTTTTTTGTTATTATGTTTGTTCATATAGGTTGATGGTACTCGAAAGGTCTATTAAGCTAGCAATTAATCTCCCATTTGTCACATAACAAATATTCTAAGAGCTCTGACAGGGTTAAACCAAAGATGTGTCTGTTTCAGAATTTCTAGCTTAATTTACTTTTTTAGCTGACCCTTCTTCATGTCTGTCTTTCTTTCACAAACATTGCATTTTTTTTACGCTATGTTCAGATGTAATAGTTCAAAATATCAGTATGGTGCCATCATGCTATAACCTCAATATGTCCAAACCAGTTGCTTTTGGATTCTCAAATTTCATGTAAACCCCTTTTGTCTGAAGAAGCTTTAGCAAAAAAAGCAAAGTTTTACTGTCTCATTTTAAACCATCACTACTGGAATTGAGGCTTCAAGCATTTGTATTCCTAAAGACCTATTTCTATTAATCCTTTAAATGTATAAGAATATTTCAGTTTTGTTTTGAGTGTCTGTTGCTAATATCAGATTCAAAAACCACTTTATGCATCTATGTCAGTTCTACAGAGATAGCTTAATTATCATTACAATACTAGCTGTCGACAGTACACTGTATGAGACCATCTTTATGTTGGCAAATTACTCCAGTCTTTTCACATAACTGGATGACAAATCCCAAATTATGGTGGGTTGATTTTATAATTTGTCCTTCTTCAGGCGTGTTATTGCTTACATGCACTGTGGGGAAGAATCCTGCATTGGCAAGGAGATAGAGCATTGACTTAACGTAGGTCTTTAACTCCTGCATACATGTTGTGTTGCTACTGAAATGGGAAGAGGTTGTTGATAAGAGAGGAAGTCCAAGCCTGGCAGCAAAGTTATGTATGACTTAGAATTAAGTAATATTAGTGCAGTAATAGTTTTCTGTATTTTCATCGTATGTTGCATGTTATTTTTGAAAATGTGTGGGGCTTGGGAAGGGGATGTTTTTATGCAGGTATGGTGGTTTGTCTTTTACTGTCTACCACCAGCCTGCAAAGCCTGTGCAATCAATAAGGGGCAATGGGAATTCTATAACTGTCATTAACTGGAATGTTTATTAATTCTCAATTAGAGTGCTAATCAGTCTTACCTGTGCAAACTCACTGGGGTGATCCAGGTGTCATCTGAGGTATATGACTAATGTGAGATCACAAACATTTTTTGGGGGGAGTAATTTGGCAAGCACAGGCAATCCTGTGCAAGATTTAACCCATATTAACTTTAAGACCCAAGCGTAAGTCGATAGTTAAGGCTATGGATGTTGCTGTAGTCATTTGGGTACAATTAGCATGGTGTTTTAGAGTCATTATTCTGTATAGGAACTTTTTTTTACAGATACAAGATGCTTTGTGCTTATAAGAACAAGCTGATGCACTCTCCAAGATCACATAGGAAAACGCTGTTTTCCTTTGCATGTCTAAAAGAACAGAGAGGAAAAGTAGTCATTATCAATAGGCCATATATGAAAGTGGTTAGAGAACCAGGGCAACACGCTTGGCCTCACAAGGGCCACTGCAGACTTTTTTATTGTGAAGAGATCTGTTTTTATTGCACAACATTACTTTGGTTACTGTCGCATGTTAATGGGTGGCAGCTGTTCCGTCTTTTACCGCTATCAGTGGAGAAAGCCTTTTTGTACAATTTAAACATACATATATATTAGTCTTTGAAACAATTAGAAGAAAATAGTACTTAAAAGGAGGAGTGCTATGCCTTAAATTGTATTTCAGACTAAGAAACAATAATTTCTGTAGGTAGGGAAAAAAAGAAAATCCATTTACCACTGATCACCAAAAAAAACCAAACAACCCAAAACCAAAACCACCTTTTTTTTTTTTTTCTAAGAAAGAATTTTTTTTTTGTCAAATACTTAATGTAAACATTAAGGTCTAAAATAAGACTTTTAAAATGTTACTGTATTCCATCAGATTATACTTTCAGCTTGCATTAGCTTTATTGACAGTTTTCTTATCAGTTTTGTTTACATTAAAAACATTTAATGTGTGCTCCATACCTTTGAAAGTCAAGTCACAGTCTAGGTACCCAGCTGGTAAATATAACTTGTTGGACTTAAACACTGAGATTAAGTCAAATCATGCCATAGTAGGATGTCTTCTGTACTGATTGGAAACAAACAAAAAACTTTCGCAAACCGCAGAATTAATCAGGAAAAGTTCTTTAGAAATTGCACCTCTTTCTTAAAGGATCTCTCCATAATGCTGTGAAACTTGAAAATTCATTTTTTCTTTTCCCCTTACCAAACATTAGAATTGTATCATTGGAATGCTTTTAATGTTTTTAACATACTTTCGGATTGAAAAAAAAACCCAAACCAAACCAAACCAAAAATAGAGAGCTGTTAATCAATGTTCTTGTAAGTTAAATAAGGCATTTAAAGGATGAGCTTGAAGCACAAATTGTGCCTGCTAATCCAAGCCAGGTTCTATGCTTCTTGTGTACATGATAATACTGTGAAGCTGACAATGGGATCAGTAAAGGAGGGGTATAACTGATGTGGCAGGCAATAATACAAGAAGCAGTGTTGACATTACACATTAAGTATTCCAGCATTGTACCAGTTCCTGTTCTTTGTGCTTTCTCTTTTTCCTTTGTTTGTTTATTTGTTCCATATCTTAAATTTTCTTCTCTGCCTTCTTCTTCCTTAAACCTTCTGCCTGAAATCCATGCTGCCTTATTTTCATTCTGGAATCATCGGAAAGTACATAGGTGGAGTAGATCTTTATGGTTTCACTGAACGCTTTCCTTATAAAAGAACGACTCCTCTCTTTTATACAGCTTCCATTCATATGCAAAATTTGAACTTGTGCAGCTCAACTAATAAATAAACCAATTTGTTTAGCCCCATCTGTGTGAAAATACAAATTCATGCATACAAAAAAAAAATAGCTTGGCGTCTTGGCTGAATGCTACAGAGTCGTTCACAATCCATTTAATCCGGATTTTCATTTGCCCCTGGATGGTAGCTTCCTTTTATTCTTAGTCTCTCAGTATATTACTTTCAGACTTTCAGTAGTCTTGTTTTTCTGTGTATAGAGTGCTTAGCTATCCTCTCTAAATTAGCTATATCTGATACTAGCTCCATGAGCTTACTTCATTATAGTTTATAATTTGATCCAAAGTCACCTGCTGAAAAGAACAGACTGAATTTGTGTGAGAATATACGCGTGCATCCAGTCACTTATTCTTTGGTGAATTACAATAAAAATGCACCTCTTCATTGCTCTGATAAAAAGGGTGACGTGCTATAAGAGATATTTTTTTGTAATCGCTAATATGAATCTGGTTCTTTTGCTTGCTAGTGTTTGTTGCTATTCTCTCCTCCACAAGCATGTTTATCGAGGGCCACTGAAAGCCCAGAAGCCCATAGGTCAGAGAACAGCATTTTGATGGATTATGGGATTGTAACTGTCCCTGCCAGCTGACAGCTTTTATTGGCTGGGAGGATGAGCCTGTAAACCTTTATATAATTATTGTATTAAAGCCACTGTGCCTCTGTGTTGCTGGCGCTTGTTCAGGGATCAATGTGAAGATAATTTCAAAAATGAATAGTAAGTATTGATCGTCCCTTGGTGGAGCCTTATCAGTGGCTGAAGCAGACTACTGTAGATTATAACTTCAATGTCATTTATGATGATATGATACGTATTGCAGAGTAGCAATTTAAACAAAGGGCTGATTTAATTCACAATGGATTTTTGTAGCGTGATGGGTAATAAATCACAATCTGTGTAATTTTTAGAAATGAACACATGTTGGCAGTAGTTCAGGGCAGTTCCTGGGAGATCTGAAAATGACCAGGGAGGGCAAACATCAGCAGCGAACCCCTTCTGAATGATTGGCCCTTACTTGGTTCTGACATTCAGATGACCTTGGGGCCTCTGCTGGCAGCTGCTGGTTAATTTTCTTCACTGAGGACACAGTTTAACTTTCTATCTGTCTGCCAATTACCTGACATTTTCAACTTATCACCTTCTATTTTTTAAATTATTGGAGGCACATCCACATTTTGACACTTTTTTAGGCAAGTATTCGTTTTTTGCCTGCTGCTGAGACATCTCTCTGCAAAGCCACCATAATATCCCCTTTACTCAAGAAATTAATAGCTTGCCTAACTGTGAAGTGAAAAAGCACACACATTCTATGGAAGATTACAAAGCTTCCTTTCAGTTTAGCAAGAAAATGTGTGCATGTGTATATAAAAATACACACCTGATACCTGAAAAATCCCCCAACCCAAGGTCATTATCTAAACGTGTATATAGCAACTGACAGGAAGTACTTTAAGCGTATGATATATTTTAGTTTTCTTTCTTGTCAGAATTTCTTTTTTTATCGTTAAGAAATGTCTTTTCTGATGTAACGTGAAGAGATTGGTTTCAACTGTGCAAAACCCAGGTTGCCATGAAGCTCTCAGGTTGAACTGACTCTTATAGTCTATAGATACTTCATTAAGTATTTTGTGCAGGCCCTCATAGTCTTGCAAACGACTCTAATCAGGATGTGTGCCTAACAAGATGCAAAATCCTAAACCAAGGTAGGTGTTTCATCTGAAAAAAAATCAGAATGTAATGTTTATTACATATTTGTGGTGAATTGAATGTTATATTTTTAAAATGTTTTTGATAACTTTATAATCTAACTTCTGCTGAAGTCCTGAAAAAAATATATTTATCAGTCTAAGAGAAAATAAACAATAGGCGTATGGGCATCAGTCATAACTTACCAAAATACTCAAGACAAATAGAAGGTAATAATTAAATGCTAACTGCTTTAAAAACTTAGAAAATTTGAAGAATGGTACAAGAAAATGATATATGTT
Organism: Chlamydotis macqueenii; assembly: GCF_036417535.1. Lineage (NCBI taxonomy): Eukaryota > Metazoa > Chordata > Aves > Otidiformes > Otididae > Chlamydotis > Chlamydotis macqueenii. Next base: position 64,141,574 of record NC_141557.1, on the reverse strand, counting down.
GAGCACTGAGTTTTGAACATTATGGGAAGAATAAGGGACTAAAATGCCGTCATCATGATATAGAATCTTCTCGGGGAAAGCATTAAAGCATGTATATTATGCATGTAATTAAGTCTCATTAATGTAAGTCAGCCATGAGAATCTGCTTAAGTGCTTTCCTAGAAAAACGTATTAAATCCAAGCTGTAGTGATGCAGTTTAGAATCAGATCTGGCCTGTACTAGGTTTTGTAGAATTACTATAAATGTGTGCGACCAAATGGTGTGGGTGTTTTTGGCACACCTCACTGTGTGGTTATCAATATTAGAAATGTTTGCTGAGCTTGCTTTGACATATAAAATTTCAACCTTAACATCACAGAGGGTCTAGCCTGCCTTGTGCCAGACGAAGTATTACAATGTTTCATTACCAGAGCAATTTGTGTGAGACTATGGAGAACCCATGTTAAAGAGGCTACCATTCCTATAGAAACCGTGAATAATTTTTTCCTATTTCTTCCTTCACAAAATCATCTCCTCTATTCTCTGAAGACTGATTACTGCCTGGAACAAGAGAGAGTCCAAGCTTGAAGCCTTTTACTGAATTACTGCTCTTCGGAATGATTCTTCTCTACATAAAAATGAGTAGTTACACATCTTCTTTAAGCGACATATTAAGTTGATCATTCAGATAAGAAAAATTGTAGGAACTCAAAAATCTGTGTAGAAACAGAAGAACAGCTATTATAGCCAGAGACATCATAGGAGGGCCTGAGCATTATATATTTGGACAAATACAGTTTGGTCTACACACAACTTCCACAGTGGGGGCAGGGGAGGAAATCTGCAGTAGTTTCAAAGTCTTTAAAGCTGTCTTTTCAGTAATTAGTGCAAAAAGAACTGGATCTGTATGTAGAAAGAAGCAACTGTCACTTAAACCCCAATATTCATACCTGTTTTGATGAGTTAATTTTGGATTAGCTCTAATCTCGTCATGTGGACTGAATTCACAGTAGCAGCTGGAGAGCACTAAATTTAGTGTACTTGGGTTGCATCAGAAAATAATCCAGTCAGGTGATTTTTAACCACCCCACAATGCAAAGCAAAGCACAATAACTGAAGGCAGTCAAGAGATTAACTTCAAAAGTGCACTGCCAAACTAATTCATTAATATAGATCTACCCGACGTCCTCCTAATGTGTAGCCATCCCACATTACATTCCAACACTCTTGTGGGCTATGCTCATAACAGAATGCAACACACAGGATTTCTACTCCTTGAGAATAGATGTGACTTTCCTGCCAAACCAAGGAAGTTGCTTTAATTTTTGCTATATTTGAATGCAGTTCCTTTAGTGTAGCCCTGAAATTTGCTGAATTTTTCCTTATTTTGCTCATTTTAAACCAGTCTCCTCACTAGATATTCACTGGTGTCCTGATTTTTCACTCCAATCCATTGCATTTGAGGAGAGAGTTACGGTAATGGCCTAATGTGACATAAGAGATTGAGAAGACTCTACCTGTTGAGCGAAAATAACAATTCCCTTCCTTCCAGTGTGACTTGCTCTCCATGACTCTTGCTTTGGGCACATCCACGTGGCATGCTGTGACGCTACTGCTATCTGCCTAAGTAACTGGACACTGCGAAGTTCTTAGTGGCTGAGGGGAGCACCTGTATCAATAATTCAGGCACTAAGTATAAAATCTGTGGTAAAGATATAACAGTGTTAAAATATAAATATAAATTATATGTAAACTATAATGCTAAATAACAACATACAAACATCTAGACATCATTAAATCTGGTGGTTAAAATATTCTTTTCCAGAAGTACTGATTTGATTAAATTTAGCCTTTTATTAGAATGAATGGACTTGTCATCAATTTTTTAATGGGAATTTTTAAAAATAAATTTATTTTTTTTCGAAATTTTTCTTCTCTTCATAAGTAAGAAAGAACCAAATTTTTCCTTTTTTTTTTTTTTTTTAAGATCTCAAAATTTTAAGGTCATCTCCTTTTAATTTTAAAGAGGCTAAGAGGCTTATACAGGATAGCCGAGTATTTGCTTTGACAATAAACAGGAAATTGTTTTCTCACTAAATTTAGCTCTTTTTAACTTCTTTTATTATTAATAATTACTTGGTAGGTGATTTATGTGAATGCACAGATTCATGAAGGTTCTTTGATTATTCCATCTTGATTTCAGGATAAAAATATTTGGACTAGAGACCTGAGTTGAACAGTGTCCTCTTTGTCCTAGTCAGGGTGAGTGTCTGTGGTAATTATTATACTTATCAGTTTTTTGAAACTAAGAAAAAAAGAAGTATTTTCCACAGATCAACATTACCCTCCAAAATACACAAAGACAGTGCATATTTCTTTTATGAGGATGTACACTATGAGGAGTGTGCACTGTGAATGGAGACTTTTTATTTACTTTTGCATTTTTCAGAAGGGAGTCAGAAGGAAATTTTAAGTGTATAATAATATTATAATGTTAAAAAAATTATATGTCGAGTCTGCATCAAAACCCCCAAATTTGAAACAATAAGTGAAAATAAATTCATTTTGCTTTCAGTTGAATTTTTATACAGTCACAGAAGAATTTAGCTTGGACAGGACCTCCATAGGCCACCCAGTGGCCTATGCTTCCTGCTTCCTGCTCAGAGCAGGTCCAGTTGCAGCAGGTTGCCCAGCATCACATCCAGGCCAGTTCTGAGCACTTCTGAGGACAGAGATGTCAAATTTCCTCTGGGTACCTGTGCCAGTGTCACCCACCCTTATGGTGAGAAAATCTGCCCGTGCTCAGAGTCTTGCATGTTGTCTCTTGTCCTGTCATCACACACCTCTGAGAAGTGTGTGGCTCTGCCTTCTCTGGACTCTCCAGTTTGAGAATAATAGACAGCAATATGGTCTCCCCTGACCCTTGTCTTCTCCACAAGCCCATATCCCTCAGCCTCTCATGTACTTCCTATCCTCTGGCCCCTTGACTGCCTTGGCGACCCTCCGCTGGGCTTATTCTAGTATGACACTGTCTTTCGTAAACTGGGGAATCCAGTCTGGATAGGGCATCCCTGAAGTGGTCTCACAAGTGACATTTAAGAGGGAATATTTATCTTCTTTTCTTCATCAAGTTAATTTATCTATAGTAAAGTAGTGTTGTTCTGAACAGCTGAAATGGTTGCATGGTCACCCCAGTAACCACTGAGGTTCTGTTTGTCCTGTTCCTCTCTGGATTATCCTAAGAATCAAAGTATATCAGCCAGCTAAATTGCCTTTACTTCTTCTTTATTGCCAGAGCAATGCTAAAAAGCAAAGAGATAAAGAGAAACATGAATCCAGGTTTCTTCATTCAGCCTATCTTTCACATATCCACAGCATCTTGCTGCTCTATTTTCTTTTGATATCTCTTTTCTCTACATTTTTTTTTTCTCTTGCAAAGACCCTCACCCCTGTTTTCATTTCACCTAGCCAAAGTCTCTCCCAAAATGACATTTTCTTACAAAAGTAGTTAGTAAAATGGTCAGTAATTGAAAAATCCTTGGTATCCCTAAATTTTAAAGTCTGTGTTGTTTAGTGATTATGGTTCTCTGAAGAAAAACTGACTCCTGTATTTCTTAAAAGATCCATCCTTAATTAATTTTAACGTAAACTCATCAATTTACTTGTAAAATCTGAGATAATTTGTTCCGAAATTTAAGTGTGCATTATTTCAGATAGAAAGTTCTTATACTAAAATATTTGAATCTCTGCTTCAAGTGCAACACCCAAGTTAGCTGGACCTACGTAATGGAAAGTGATGCTTCTTATGGAATGTTTTTTAAACATTTATGCTAAATGCCTGTTGACCTTTAGCTACAGCATTGTGAATTCACCATGCAAGTTATTACATAAGTTAATGAGGCCTTAAATTGGGAGATTTTAGAAGATTCTGCTGGTTTTGGTAATACAGTAGGAAGCTGTTAAACATGTAATTCTCCTTTACAGTGAATGATTTTTTTTTAATTGTGCTGTTAAACATCTGACGTAGCTACCTAAGATATCTCCGCTAGTTTGAAAATACTATCCTTTATTAGTTAATATTGACTTTATTAATTAAAAGGATTAAATTTGTGAAGTACTATCTTTCATACATTTATAAAATTCCAAAAAGAATGATATAAAAAAAAAATCTACAGTATTTGGATGAATAGTTTATTTCCTTGTCTGTAATGCTTTTGTAAGCCTTTTTGCTTAAGCATTCTTTTTTTAATTTGGACAAAATGGGGATATGGAAGTTGGTTTTAGATATTCCAGCGAAAGGATAAGCTGGAAAGACAACAGACTTCTGCTTTGTCCTTTGTGCAGTCTCTATAGGCTTAGGCAAACTCATAAATGGCTTCCATTTCTATTTGATCACATTTGCTTTGTACTCACTTTATAAAGGAGGCAGTGGTTAGTTATTCTAGTTAGTCTTGCTGATCAAGGATAGAGCTGTGTAGGTATTGAATAAGTCAAACTGATTTGACATGCAGATTTTTGCATGGTAAATGAGCAGAAGAAGTGCAAGGCAACTTTATTTTTTTTTTTTGAAACTGGGAGTTGGTAAGAAATTGATATTTGCATAGATGGCATATGAATGTACTATATAATTTCTCATTGTTTTTCTGAAAGCAGCAACTATTTGCTCATGTTAGTCTTTCAAATTAACTGAATTAACTTCTAGATACTGCCTCTAGCAAAACAATACTCTCATCAAATTCAAGACATTTGAAAAGAGTAACTCTTCAATGCTCACTTCAGTCTTCTTTCTTTTGCACCTGTCTTTTTCAGAGAAATGAGACCTTAGCATCATTATCCAGGAAGACGAGCTGTGCGTTACAAACAAACAGTGGTGCAAGCTCGGAAGTGTAAAGGGAGTTGTTTGCAACAGTTCAAATCTTGAGTGAAGATCTTACTGCTCTTCTTAGAACAATGTATCCTGCTCCCAGAGCATGAATAAACTAATTGTAGTTTAAGTAGTGTGCTGTATAAAGAATTAGCCTTCTTTGTATAAATGGAGCTGTGATTTATTAATAATCTCAGTCATTATTTGCTGTGGAATAAGTTTAGCACTGCACTCGTAAGTCACCATCTCTATTGATATCAACAGTGAAATTACAATGTAATCAGTGTAGGACGTGGAGCTTATGTGACTAGAACAAGTGTACTTAAAATAATCAGTCAGGGCTTAGTTCATGAAGCAGTGCAAGGTGCCTTTCTCTATACAATGTAATTTCTCACTCCCACAATTGGTCCAGCAGAAGAGGAACCACAGATCATTTTTGTATGTAGTTCTGTTAAAGCTCTCCTGAAACACTGAATTAAGTAGGATTTGAAGTAATATTTATTTCTTCCTAATCTCACTACCTGTAGAATGTAATGCACAGGTGTTTCGGAAGACACAAACTAGTTTACCCAGTCATATCGTCAGGCTTCCCGCAATTGAATTTGTACTGGTTATTTGCATTTATGCTTTTATTTTGGGGCAGGCTTTACAACACCCTGCCATAGAAGTACCAATCTAACCAATAAGGGGTAGTGAGGGTAACCAAACATCCTAATTTCAGGAGATGTACTGCCCAATTTACATGTGAAAAATGGGTCAGTAACGATTCTCACATCTGTTCAGTCCCAAGAGCCAACCACCCCACCCTGCTCTTCTGTAGACTGAAGTCATATACCTATTCTCTACTTTCTTTCCTTGTCATAGTTTTCAGCTCCTATACATGTTGTCTTCCTTGTCTTCCTAATAGCATTTTTCAATGCTTAAGTGACTGTTGTGCATTCCTTTGAAATCTGTTCTAAATACAGAGGGAAAGCTATAGTTATTCCTTTTGCTGAGCTGTATAGTAGATTTCTGATGCATATTTAAGTTCTATGTTTAGTCCTGGTGATGGCTACAGCAAGAAAAGTAAATCTGATGCACAAGAGATCAAGATGAAATCAATATGAAAAGATTTAATGTTGAAAATACATCTGGCATCTTTTAGCTTTGTGGTACTTTATGACTGCAATCTTGAGTTCTCTGTGCAGTTCTTCTACACTGATACGGCTTGATAATTTTTTATATATTATATCAACTGTATTTTAATGTAATGCTATTACTTGAGCATAGAAAAATTCCCTTTGTTCAAAATCCAATGAGAAGAGAGTTTTCCTAGAAAGTGGGCTAAATTGCTTTTGGCTGTTCTTGGAAGAAAATACTTAAGTGCACTCTGGATATCTGCCCAGCAAAGCAGAAGCAGTGATCTCATGGACTTTCACCTCAGCCAAAAAGCCGTACCCATAGCTTTCTGTTACTACAGAAACTGGATAACAGCTCAGGTCTGGGAGCCAGCAGCCTCCGTTCTGTGAAAAGACAGCACTTCACTGCACTGCTTCATAAACTACCTCCTCTGCTCTGCTGGTGGCTGCTCCAAAAAGAGTGGAGTAGCTGATGTCTAAGAGGAGCTCCTGGGCAATTTCTAAGTGCCTATCTGTGCTGGCACTTCTCCAGTGCTCTTTGATCAGTGATCTGTCTCATCTATCTGGTGTAACTATAGGCTTGCTCCCACACCACACCGTTGTCCCTTGCTACTCTTTCCTTCCTCCTTGGAGGTTTCTGAACAGATCAGTTCGTTCATAGGTTTCACCAAGGCCAAAAAAACTACACTGGCATGAGGGAAATGGATGCACCAGGACTCACATTGTCCATGACAAAACTTCCACCTTTTCTCTTCTGTGTTTAATACACCAGAGGTACAAATTGGATTAGGAAGGGATGGGTAGTTGGTCAGTCGTTCGTTAAGCTTTGCTTAGATTTCTTGTGACTACTGTTGTACAACAATGAGCATGAACAACGTAAACCTTGTGAGCAACAGCCGCTTTTCTGTATTACTTCAGTAAAGTTTATCTTCAAAGCACAGCACCCAAGCAGTGACAGAAAAGGAGAGACAGGATCTGAAACCATTTCCATTTGTGGGAAAAAGAGGTTATGCTGTTTTCTGACAGGAGGTTAATGGAGAAATCTGTTCACAACATGGTACCGAGTGTTTGGTAATAAACAATGATATGTGCATGTACATGCAAATATTATATAACCACTGTTGACAGAAATCATCATACAAGGGACGACAGCATTTTTTAAAGCATTGTTGACAGACTGTAAAGTACCTTGCTTTTTTGAAAGATACTAAATCTGTTAGTTTGGAGACACAGATATGGAAGGTGGAAAGAAGACTTGCTGTCTCTGCTCACTGGATCAGGGAGGGGAAAAAGCTTTAAGGAGAAAGAAAGAAGTAACTTGAAGAAGAAAATATAGTAAATATGGCCTTTTAAAAAGGTATTCAGCTAATAATAGAAAAAACAAACTGAACTGTAAAAGGATGGAAATGAGGACTGTGAAAGGAAAATAGGACTAAAGAAATGAAAAGAAAGAAGTCAAATAGTTCTTCCTAATACTTATTTGGCATTCTTAGAAGAATTTATAAGAGAAGTAATACAACAAAAGCAATGAGCAAATAAATAAGAATAGAAATTGTGAAGTATGCCACACTTGCAAACTTTACTAAATGTAAAATTGAGCTTGCTGATCTTAAAATGTTGTCTCTCATCAGGCCTAAAAGAAATCGGTCAAGGCTCTTGTGTGGTATGTTGACTGGTCAGCATCAGTTTCTTTCTTATACTTCTACCTTCAGTCACTATAGACCTTGCCTAAAGTCAGCTCAAACATTAAGACAAGGCCAGTGTAGTTCATTTCCTGCACAGTGAATTTGTCATAAGTTGTTTTGGTAGAATTCACGTATTAGACAGCACCTTCAATACAAAAGTGTTCAGAAAGACATCATAATTTTAAATCTAGGACCAAACTTTTACTATTTCTGTCAGACAACCCAGAATTGGAAAAAAAAAATAGTATTCTTAAGTATGGGGAGGAAATGAGGAAGCTCATTGTACTATCTGTTGCAAGATATCATGAACAGTTCTATTTAGTAATGATTTTGTAATACCTTTCGTATCAATAGAGGACTATACAAGGTGCACAATATGAAAAGTGATTTGGTCCCGTTTGCCTATGTTACCCTTCCCAGTTATTTTAGCTTATTGCTTGTTTTGCTTTTTGAAGTGAAAAAACATAGTCCTTTTGTTACATTTCTTTGGAAAGGAACAGAGGTAATTTCAATAACAGTACTTTTTTAGTCTCAACATAATGTGAATGGATATTTATGGCAATCTATAGAGAATCATTTTTCTCTGCTTTGTTCCTTGTTTAGCCTTCAAATGCAGTATTTATCAGTCTGCAGAACAAAACTATGTGCATGCCATATCATTACTAGCTCAGGGGGAATCATTCGAACCAATGTAATTTACTCAATATTGGTCAGTTTGACTCCTGACCCTAGTCCCCTGACAGTGTATCCTTGGCAACCCCTGATGTGTGTTAAGTCAGGATGTGCTTATTGGTCTCATCTGTGACAGCTTGGTAAAGGCTGCTTAACATAGCTTGGTCTTTTCAAAGGAAAATTAAAAATCCAATAATATACTGTATTCTGATCAGACTGGTATTTAGAGAAGCACAGAATCAGTAACTTTTATTTTCACTTCTGCAGAACTGATCTCCCATTTTCAAATGGAGGAAAGAGCTTTTGAAAGTAAGTTTTAGATGAAAAAAAAAAAGATGTGTTAGGACAGTATTCAAAATAAAAATAATGAGGAGATTATCCAAACATCGGTCGTCTTTGTGAGACATTTGGGAAGTTTTTATGTTGAATTCTTGCTTACATATCTCAAAGATGGAATATGAGAAATTGTTCTCCAGATACATACACCATTGCAAAACCATTTAGAGTACATTAGTGTAAGTAAAAGGAGACGTTGCTCATTGATCTAGAAAAAAGTCCCCTGAATTGTTTTACTGGTTTTGTACCATTTGTAGTTGTGAAAAGAAGAAGCTGTACAAGTTTAACCAGGAACCTCATGATTCTTCCTGTCTAGTAGAGAGTTGATGTAAGGCCAGCAAAACATGGTGTTCAGTGTTTCTGGAAGAAGGGGAATTTGACCGTACATCTTACTATTTTTCACTTCCCAGTGGCTGATATGATCCAATTAACCAAGGCTAGTGAAGAAAAATTTAACTAAAGCTGTATTAATCTTTGACCAGACTGATCCAGATTTGTAGTGATGGAAATGCTAACAAGGCTTACGATCCGTGTGATCCTGAATTGAGCACGCTGCCACTGGGACAGAGAATCCACCTGCTAGCCCAGTACAATGCTGTGCACCTGCATACACCAATATGAATATCCTATAGAGGGATGTGGTTTAGATAGTAACCAGCAACAACAACAAAAATATATAAACACAAATGAAAACCTTAAAACAAGAGGTGGTTATGTGACTTGTCAGAAGAAATAAGTGAGATTTCTTTTAACTTCTTTTTAATTTTATTGCATGTCTTCCTCTGCCAACAGCTACAGAATCTTTTAGCAATTTATTACAAGTTCTTTCATTAAAAGGACGCAACATGTGAACACATACTTTTATTTTATGTACTATTTAGGTCCTATAGTTCCTTGGAATATTATTAAAAGATTGCTGCTTTTTTTTTTTCCCAAGTGCCTCTTGCCTCATTCATTAAGCATCATCCAGTCCTTCAGTGAGGTAATGATTCTCTACGCTGTCTTCAGTGAGGGTGTACAGAACTAACGTATTTGTAGAATGCATTCTGGCTACTGAAGCAACAATCCTATGCAAATATTTGTATGAGGTTTTGTGATAAAACTGGTTATATTCCTGTAGAGGTAAGTTTTATCTAGGTAGACTTGATTGGACTACAGTCTGTGAGGCTTGAGATCTGAGACATTGTGTGGGGTTTTTATGGTGTCGGTTTTGTTTGTTTGTTTGTTGAGTGTTTTTTCAAGTGTTTGGTTTTTTTGTGTTGTTTTTTTTAAAACCCTTTTATTTCTTTTGCTTGTACAAAACAAAGATGTTCACTTGAAACTTCCAGCAAGCTTCCTCAGTCTCAATAGCTGTGCTGTGAAATATTGCATTTGCCTATAAGCTAAAATGCCAGTTAGAATGTGTTATCTTATTTTCAGGATAAAAGCACATTTTTGTTAAGAAGATCTAAAATTAATTTATGTTCAAGTGTGGCACAGAAACAAAAGAGAAAAGAGTCCTCTCAGTACAAAAATTTGAGGAAAGGACCAGAGTTCTGTATGGACCAAATATGTCTTTCAACAATACAAAGTAGTTGCACCTTTGACGTACTTGGCCAGCAAAAGCAGATTTATGACTGCATTACAAGCAGATGCTGAGTCAGACCCAGAATGTGTAATGTATCACTGTCTCAGTTTTGGGAACTGATACCAGCTGGAATGCTGTATTTACTGCAAAGCTTCAGTGTCAAATCTATGGGCTGCGTTTGTTTGTAAACACTAATTTTGCACTTCTCAAAAGCATTGGAATATCATGGTTTTGGCTCCTGGACAAAAACACTGTAGGGCCTAAGTGTTCAGGACTTTTAAAAGATTTTGTTTTACATGTTGTTTGAACTCAGTATCTAAGATAATTTCTCTTTACAAGGCTGTCAGGGTTTAACCCCAACTGACAACTAAGCACTACACCCCGTCAGTGGGATGGGGGAAAGAATCAGAAGAGTAAAAGTGAGAAAACTTGTGGGTGGAGATAAAGACAATATAATAGGTAAAGCAAAAGCCGTACACATAAGCAAAGCAGAACAAGGAATTCGTTTAGTCCTTCCCATTGGCAGGCAGGTGTTCAGCCATCCCCAGGAAAGCAAGGCTCCATCAATCATAATGGTTACTTGGGAAGACAAAAGGCCGTAACTCTGAACGTCCCCTCATCCTTCTTCTTTCCCAGCTTTTTATTGCTGAGCATGACATCATATGGTATGGAATATCCCTCTGGTCACTTGGGGTCAGCTGTCCCAGCTGTGTCTCCTCCCAACTCCTTACGCACCCCTAGCCTACTTGCTGGTGGGGTGGTGTGAGGCAAAAAACGCCTTGACTCTGTGTAAGCGCAGCTCAGCAGTTACTAAAACATCTCTGTATGATTAACGCAGTTTTCAGTACAAATCCAAAACACAGCCTCATACTAGCTACTATGAAGAAAATGAACTCTGTCCCAGCCAAAACCAGCACAAAGGCTTACCGTACGTATTCAGAGACATATGCGTGTAATATGTATTACTAGATAAGATATTGAAATACTTCTAAAAATGTAGATTGGATAATAAAATATTATACAGCTTTAGAGCACTAGTATGAAATATTATTATTCTAACAGGCATACACCAAGAAATTTACTCTCTTAATAAGTGTTGATATTCTATGTTTTAAGGCATCAAATAAACAATTATTTATCGAATAATTTCCATATGTGGAGAAAGAAATACTGTCCACGTCTCAGTTTTACAACACCAACCCAAGCATCATGTAAAATGTCTCAGGTGCTCTACTTATTGTCAGTAGAGAAGAAAAAGGACAGTAGGACAGAGAGGAAGTATAGAACTGGCATATACATGTATAATTAGATGAGTGCTTGTAAAACAATACAGAAGCTAACAGGAATCAATAACAACCATCCTGAAATTTCAGTTTTCTGACATAGATGCAATTTTACTATTTGAAATGCTGGGAAATTTTAGCATTACAAGCTGTGATTGTTGTTCTCTTGTAACCAGTCTTATTTTATGTGTTGGGGTTTTTTTTCTAAGATAGCACAAATCATCATGGCTTCTGAGAAAATACCTCTTTATTTATGTATAATAAATAATTATGTAACTAATGATGTTAACTGGCTGGTGTTTGTTTCCTAACCACAACTATAAGTGTTATATGACATAATACAGCTAAGGTAAATCTAGTCACCAGTAAAATGAACTTAATCTGTTTCTTCTTACACCTAAGACGAAACAGTATATACACTGAGATTCCAGCTGATACAAGTTTTCATTGAAGTCTATGAGAAAATTCAACTGGCTATGGATCTGTCTTGTTGACTTTAGCAGAATCAGGGCATTGTTCAGGGAGCCTTAGACTTGCTCCTTGAGGTCTTAAAATCTGAGGTAGATATAAATATGCCATGGTTCCAGTCATACCTATTTTGTTAGCACAAATAGTTAGTTACGTCTTACCTCAAACCCAAGAAATAATTTTCACCCACAGGAATAAAAAAGGGATAGTATGATATATGTTTTCAGTGGGAAGCATCCCAATTGTTATAAATGCAGTCACTTTGTTATAAATAAAGCTAAAAATTAAAAACTTAATTTCTTAAAAGAAACCAGCCAGCAATGCATGGCATTGGGTGACATATTTTAGTTGTAGCTTATTGACCATCAAATCCCTCACTCTGCAATCTCTTCATGTACTCAACTTTATGAACACTGGTTCACTGACTTGAATCTACAGTAAGTCTTTGAGGACTACAAGTTATTAAGGGATAATATGCACCCACTCGCGATACGTGAATATTTCTTAAGACATGCTTTGCTAATTTCTTCCAAGTTAAACTGCAGCCCTCCTACAGATATACTAAACAACAAAACTGAATTCATGGCAGTAGTAAACAATCTGTTTATTCTGCTTTTTATATTAGGCAGAGGACAAAAACAGGTAATGATCTTATTTTCAAAACTTATCTAGGACGATATGCAGCACAGACTTGCCTGTTTCTGAAAATTAACCATAATAAGAAAGTGTTTGACTGCTTTATGTACAATATGTATGGAACTATAACTTTTTTCCCATTTTAATAATATTTCATATATGCTAAGGGGGTGAAGAACACTTGGTCAATTGACCGGTGCATTTCAGGCAAAAAGAGACAACATATGGGCAGGGATAAACATTGTGCATCACTTAGCAAAAAAGAAATGCCAGCATGCAGATATTATGTACGTGAAAGTGTGTCTAACTGAATTTACAAGAAAATAAAGAGTGCTTTTAGCAAGTCCAACTTGTCTGAGAAGATTGAACTAGTGAGATTACCCGTTCATCAACACACTCACATACTCTCTGTCTCTCACACAGACACACATACAAAAACAAACTTGTAATGAGTGGGTACTTTATCAAGGTCTCCCTCCATCCTTCATTAAATGACAGAAAATTGCTCTTTGCTGAGTTTGTCAATGCAGCTTTCCCTCCCAGAAGCCCATTTGTTTCACATGCTAGCGCAGAATATTGCAGGACTTTGCAGATTTTAAATGACAAATGTGTCGAAGTTTACCCGGTTCTGAATCATTCTTTTCTTATACTGACTGCAAGGTACAGTAGCTCTCAAAGTTGAACTGGAGATTTTATTTTAAGTGGATCTTACTGCTTCAGTAGTAAAACACTATTGGACTGTGATCTTCTCTAGTTTGACGATGTCCCTAAAGGATTCTTTCTTTCCAAAAGCCTTTTCTCTGTACCTTACGTGATAGATGTAGCCATTCTAAACTAAAAGCATGAACAAAACAACAAATGCATTCTTTTATTGCAACCCCTCTATTCTTTATTGAATTTGTCATTTTATTAATTGCACTTACATGTAATGGAGATGAAAGGACGTTTTTTATGAGATAAAAACCTAACGATTTGACACCATGAAAGGAAAGCAGTTCTTTCTGGCACCTTACAGGACAGAAGGCATTTACAAATAGCAGCCACTGTGTTGCTTTGTTAGAGTAACACTTTGATGTGTAGGATTATAATCAATGTAAATTATTGAGTTTTGCTACTGTGCCGTGTTGAAGGTGTAATGCGTTACTTTGTGCAGCCATTATTTATTCATACCAAGAAATTAGCTACATAAAATTTTTTCCCTGAAATTCTATTTTAAAGGTGAATTTGTAAATACAAATTTAAGAACATCTGTGTGTCTTGGGTCTGGATTTCTGGGTTTCAGTAAACACATACTAGCATTTACATATGCTATGAATTTCAATCCAAACGAATGGAGAAGACTTTTAGGACAGAGCCTGCAGCATGGCATGTCCTTTAATTGCCATTTACATAGCAGAGGAATCATTAATTTCTAATTCACCTATTATTCACTCTCTTTAGTATGCTGTGTCAATGTCAGTTTTGGGGCAGCAGAATAGATGTGGCTCTGCATTTCTTTTGCAACCTACTTCTGCTTGTGTGTTTTTTTCTTTTCTTCGATTAATGTTTTTTTTGGCCTTAGTAGAATACTGCTTCAGCATAGGCAGTTAAAGGCTCTTGTTTGGATATGATTTATGGTGCTACATTAACCCTTCATTGACCTAGAAATGCCCTAATATTAAAACAGTTTGACACACAGAAAATCAAAAGCCCTTTTATTGGAAGTGCTATTGTCCGCATCATAAGTTTCCCCAATGTGATGCCACTGTTACACCATCAATTTCCTACTGCTATTGAACACTGTATTGAAAAACTAATGGACAGAATCCTTTGTCATTTCTGTCCCAGTGACCAGCAAATAGCTCAGTGAAAGTCTTCCCCTTCATACCACTTCAGGCGTTTCGAAATGACACGTCGAAGTTACTCGCTTAGCATTTTATTGAAGGCGAGGGTAGGCTGGGTCCTGCTGGGTTCCGTGTAGCACCTGTCATCAGCCAGCTCCCACGGATTTGGTGGAGGCTAGAAGCATGCAGTGCCTCTGTAGAGCTCAGGTTAGAGCCCCTGTTGTATGGTGCAACAGTAACATATTCATGTTTCTTAAAAGGAGAAATAAATGCTTGTAGAAGATTTTCTAGATTTTAACAGTATGCAATTGATAGAGCTAATGTATAAATACAATCAGCTGTAACTATTATAAAGGCTTATTAATTTACAAATGAAATACTTTTCTGCGGCTGCGATACTAACCTATTGCTTTCTGTAGAAATTTTTAATGAATGTTTTCTATTTAAGGCTACAGCTTTTAGCATGATGTTGAAAACACTTAATGCATTTTTTTTTTTTATAAAGCTGCTTGATTCTGGAGTGCTTTTCCCTACTGGAAACGAATATAGTCTATTTTCACTTTATATTGTAACTGCTCCTCTTCTTAGTTGCACATTGGCATCTAGGATGTGCAGTTTTTAAGTAAATCTACTATATTTTTACAAAATACTGTTAGTGATCCTTGGTTCCTTGATTTTGTGACACTTCCTGAAATCATTTCTGAATGAAATACAGGAAAAGTTACTGAAGTTGGGCATACAGATATTTTCTATTCAGCAGTGAACCAAACTGCTCAGTAGAACATTTAGGGTTTTTAAATTTATTTTGGTAGTAGGCTGCTCTTGCTTTTTGATCTGAATTTCTTCATCACTGCTTACTGATATAGACTCCTTTTCTGTAGAAAAACTTGCTTTCTATTCAGCTGACCTAAAATAATAATGACTTTTATTTGGCTTTTGTGAGGGACAACTGTTCTTCTTCACTAATTTAAAACCTTGAGAGGCCCACTTAGTGTATAGACTGGGTAGGTAATTTAGAAAATGGACTGGTTGCACCTTGAGGCAGTGGGGAAAGGTGCCAGCTGGAGTCCAGAGCAAACGCTTTGTCTGTTTTTTTTCCCATTTGTGGCTCCACGTATATCCTAGCACCTCTGTGTTCACAGACCTCCTACTTACCATTGAGTTTTGAGTGTGTAGGCACTCAAATTACACTCTCCAGCTGTCTCAATGTTGCGCTTGCTTTGCTGTGAAAGACAACATTTCTCACTGCTGCAAAGCATCTCTGGACTCAGAGACAGCACACAGATTTCTTTCCTCGCTTAGCATAGTTCAAAGCTACTGTCACCTTCTGCAGGATTAACCTGGGCCATGTGGATGAATATAATGGTCTCTGAGTGTGCATGGGGGTCAGAGGTCTGCGTGCACCCATTACATCTACGTACCATTGTATTAAAAAAATCCAGAATAGCTGAAATCAACACACTTAAAACAGATTTGCACCCATATAGCTGTGAGAAAATTGGGAACCTATGTTCTCCCAGTCTGTTCCCACTTCGTGAGAAAAAGATTTCAAAATTCTGCCACTGCTTATGGACATTTCTGGTTGAAATTTCACAAGAAAATGAGTGATATACTTTCATGTGGGATCAATGCAAAAAAGAATGATTTCAGCATCTCTTGAAACAGAAAACAGATTTTGGTGGAGTCTGACAATCTGAAAATTTATCCTAGGTGATGCTGACATTTGTGCTTCATAGGTATGGAATATTGATCATCTTCAGCATTTACAGAAGGTATGTAATGATGTAAAGTAAAAATAATCCCAAGAGAGATTTTAAAAGGTAAACAGAAGCAGCTGATAGATGGTGTTTATATCTGGTTTAAGTATGATAGTAAAGCATCACAGCTAAAGAAAAGAGAAAATTCAATCTTTCTTTATTATTTAAAACCAATTTCAAAATCACAATAAAGCTTTTATAATATCAGTACTGTAAATATGTAAAGATTTAAAAATTCCTTGCTTTGTCAAATATTGGTTTTTTTAGAAAATAACATGTGATTACATTTTTTTCTAGACAGTAATTTGAGTGCTATCTGTGCAAACAGAAAAGGAAGCAGGCTACAACCTCAGGCATAAATTTTAAAATTGGTCCATGTAAGATTATAAGAACTCAAGTGTAATTCTTATTGTGCAAATGACAGCAAGGTAATTAGTAATACTAGAGACTGTCACTTATGACCTTTAGGGTCACAAGGCAATGTACTTCTCCTTGTTTATTAGCTTAACACAAAGGATCATTATGATAACCCACAGCTAAAAAAAAAAAACACAAACTTACTTTTCTTTAATTTTTTTTCTAATACAGTCTTTCAGAATAAATATTTGTGATACATAACTATTAGAATAACTCAGTTCTCTCAGAGCTATGTTTAAACACTCTGTCAAAAAAAAAATAATCCACAGCTTTATACAGTGCAGTACATAAGCCTCTATATCTGCATGTTAATTTCTATTAAAATAGTTATTCCAATTCTGTTAAGAAAGGTCTCCATTTATTACTAAGATAATTAATTCCTTGAACAGTTGTGTGCATAAGTTTAATTTCTCAGTAATTTATCTTTGGAATAGGCGTATTTTTGTTGTTTTACTGTACTAAACTGCTTTGGCTGTTTCATAAGGGCTGAGTATTTCACTAAGCTCTTGCAATATTGAAAGAATCTATATTCTGAGAATTTGAAAACATGTCAGCCCACCTAAATTACATATTGATCAGGTTTAATTGCATGCCACCCATCAGTATTAGGTTTGAAAATTCATAAAAGAGAAATAATGTACTCTTTGTGGATGATTACTTCTGGGGCATTTAAATGAATTCCATCACTTAACCCTGAGCCAAGACAGATTATTGAGCTTTGCAATCTAGCCAGTCAAAGTCCAATGCAGTAGAACAACTGTTTTCTAGCTATCAGAGAAAAGCAAAGAACAATATAAATTTATAAAGTTTTTCTTTTAAGGAAAATAGCAAATTAAAATGCTAAATGTAAACATGTATTTTTCAATTGTTTCATGAATGTCTATTCTTGTTTTGCTAAATAATGGTCTGCATTTTTAGTTCTGTCTCATGCCATATGTAAATTCTCTGTGTGATTATGATTTCAAAATTAGAGAAGTACTCTTGAGAAAATTATTTTCCACGCATTTTCATTTTAACTGTGCACTTGCTTATATATCTGCCACCACTTATCCTCATTTAAAAACCAGAATTGTGGAGTTTTATTCATATTTATTGTGGCTCATGGTAATCATAGTTTTCAAGGCTGTGTTCTTGAAGTCAAATTGGTGGAGGAATAGTGTTTATTATTAGTTTTCAGGATGCTCTTTACATTTAGAAATTATGCTTGTTGGTATTGGTGTGTTTTAAGAAATTGTGCTTATGTATGTTTTTCTCTACAGAATATCAATACAGAGTAAAAAGGACCAGTTAAAATCATTGGGTTTGCTTGGATAATAGTTTAAAAGCTACATTTTATTTAGACACTTTGAGGTAATAAATATCCGTGAGCATAATTAACTGTCTTTTATCTAGGTCTGCTCCTTAGTGATGCCTTCTTAGAACCTTTCGTAATGTCTCCTCTTAATGCTGAGTTTGGCCTTGAAAATTATTTTAAGAGTCAAGATATTCACTATTTTTCCCCATGTACTCATTAAATGGATGGCTCAATTTGTCTCAAATTTTCATGATTTTTTCTTCAAAATGTTTTCATTTCATGTGGCCAAAGATTTCAGTTTTAACAAAATAAGATAACCTGGTTTAGCAAACAGGGAAATCTGTGTAAAGATGTTTTGATTTATCATGCACCTTGATTTACTGTATAGTCTTTATGGTTCTGATCATAGCTAATATAAAATTACATAGCTTCAAAAAGAGGATAGAAAAGCTTTGCTTTGTTCAGCCTGAGAATTTGGCTATCAGTATTTAATGTTGTATTGTGTACATATGACATGTCATATATCATATTACTATGACCAACTCAGTTACAAGTCCCTAGGAGAAAAAAAAACACATAGATTTTTTTTTCCCATTATTTCTGTATGAAAATTAGTCTGCAATTAAATTGGTAGTGCAAGCATACACACACACTTCAGTGTCATAGTAGTTAATAACTTAAATAGGTGATTGCAGATCAGAAATAAAAATCCCATCTAATGCTTATAGTACTTTTGATCCCTGAAGCAGATTTTCTCCTTTATTGCATCACTCAGAACATGAGTTGTGTCAGTCCTTACAAGTGGCTGGGCTTAATTTACACATGTTTTTGTAGTCATCAGAAAATATTAAAAAGTTGCCTACTGTAGTTTTATTGTATTTTCCTCTGTTTCTCTGAAGGAGAGAACAACTGATTATTAGGTAATGCGCAGACACACCAGCAAACTTTCTGACCTCTCATACTCGTCCTTTCGTGTTTCTTTCTTAGCTGACTAAAGCTACTATTACTCAAAATAGAGTAGACCCAGTATTTGGGTATCAAATTTTTCACCAAGTATGGCATACTGCTGCTGTGGTTTTAAAACATTTTATGAAAGATTGATTGGTGAAGGAACTGGCTTCCTTTTTTTACCTTTGTTTTATGATTCAAATGTAGGAATTCTTATGTATTGTGCTTTCATATTAAGAGAATTCTTATCCCTGTTGGAAGGTAACTGGAGTTTTACTACCAATTATGTTGGGTCCAAGCTATTCCCTTTGCCAATTGTATTCAACCCTTGTTAAACCTAGCCAAATAATATTAATAGTTGCAATGTATTAAAGATTTTTACATGACTCCTATTTCTTTATATCTGTCCTTGAGCAATGTCTATTAGTAAAATTTTGTTCCTTAAAATCCTCACAGAAAATAAAAAGGAAACTCCTGAGATTTATATAGACAATGAATTAATATATTTTGTAATTAAAATAATATGACCATAAGTAGATGTGGTCAGGACGTAGTGTGATAGATACAACTTATATACAGTTTGTTATGTGAGTAAGTTAGTTTGAATTCTGAAAGACGTTCCTGCAGCAGTAAAGAATTTTTTTTTGCTTTTGATGTTTTTCATGTTATTCTGATGTAAGCCCATAACATTACAATTCAGGAGTAGAAATCAAGGCAAAATTTTCTACAGAGAAAATTGCCCTTAATGAAAAAATTGTCATTCAGCTTTAAGGTACAAAACACAGAGGATAGGTTGGTACTGTTTTGCACTAACTATGAAATTAAATAATTAAGTTGTTATGCAACTGGAAAAGTATTTGATATAGGTTGGACTTTTACCTTATGTACTTATTCTTGGCAACATTTTAAGCTTTTTAAGATAGTGCCTACTTGCTGTATGTTAGGAATCTGTGCATGAGATTTCAGGTCACAATTATTAAGTCATTTTCTGTTATACATTTCAGTTGTTAGCTGTGATAAAATACTATAATTTAAAGTAAATGCAATTGTATAGAGTTTGATAATATTAAAGCTTTAGCTGGAGCATTTTGGGGATGTAGAAACTTGGAACATTAAAAGCATCTGTTAATTTTCTATCTTTTTTTTTTTGTTAAAACTGAAATCTTTGACCACATGAAATGAAAACATTTTGAAGAAAAAATCATGAAAATTTGTGTGCATTTCCCTTCTGTAGCAACGTCCCTGAAGTTCCCATTCACGTTGGGATTACAGCACCAATCCACTTTTCTTCTGCCTGTGGACAAATCAATAGCAAATCACTTATTACTTACTGAGTACATAGGAAACAAATCTGTAGAAGTCTAGATCAAAGAATGTGCTTATGGCCTCCCAAATTGAAGCTTACCACCTATAAATCATCACTACCTGTAGTCCGTGAAGAATTCTGCAATGACTGATGTGTCAGGTTCGATGTAAAGATTTCCCTGTACTGTCTCTTCTCCCCCGGCTTTCCCTTTGCCACTGCTGGCTTGCTCTCTCTTGCTCTCAACACATTTAGTTTGGAGGACTCAAAATCAGACAAGTGTGGAGTATTCACACTGTTTTTGCCCCCTTAACCTTAAACTGTTCTCTGAGACCGATCTCACAGCATCCGTTAACTGTCAGGTCTAGCTCTTAGGGATTTGTCAATGTCAATCTATTATCACTTGGCAGGGGACATCATAGAGTGATACAAAATCCCCATGTCTCACCCCTCTCATAATATCTGAAAACCATTGCTCAAAAATCAGATGGTTAAAAAAAATTTCTGAACTGAAAGAAAATGACAAGCAGGAAAATTCAAAATGACAGGTGGACACCAACCGTAATTTATTGTGCATATAGTACAAAGGTCTCAGGAATATGAGCATTCTGGATGATATCCCATTCTTATTGAAGTCAGTGGGAATTTTTCTATTGACTTCACCGGGGACCAAGATTTCCTCCTTTGTGTTCATAGGCTTCTAGCTTCCTGCAGGGGAATAAAAATACAATAAAAGAGAGAGAGAGAAAAAAAAATTCCTGGTGAAACAAATATTAGAGTATTAAAATTTTTGCTGTTTACTGAGGGGAGGGAAATAAAAGAGCAATAAGATAATTGCTTTGGGATTTTTTAAAGTTTTGTGTAGGTATAGAGTAGAATGAAAAAAAATCTTATTTTGGAAATGTTGACAAATACATTTTTCTATGTTGGAATCAAATAATTTTCCTTTAAAAATGCAGAATTAAAAAAAAACTTTACTTTTTTCAAGTCCTTGCTGGATGGTATCCTTCACTCCCTCCGAGCTTATTCAGGAAATTAATAGAATAAGCTTTCTCTTCATTGCAACCATTTTTTTTTCTGAGTCTAATGAAGATCACTTGACCAGTTTTCACTTTCTAAATAGTTTTATCATGTCACATGACCCTCCAGGAATGTGGTTCACCCTTTCCTCTCCAGAAGGGGGTCTCTGCCCTTTCCTTTTCCTGCAGGCTTTCCCTTTTGAGGGGCTTCCAGAGCCTCAACTTTTCCTGCTTTCACTGGCAGAAACCCAGAATTGAATCTGGTAAGGACTTTACATCAAACTGAAATGATTTGCTGACATGTTAGTGCTTATATTGTCACCTCAGCAGTAAGATCTACCAATTGCAAACACACTGATGGTGTGTGATGCATTCCTGAAATTCCCTGGTAACTTTTGGATGAGTTATGTCTGGCTACGCAGAGGTAGTGAGGAACCACAGTAGACCTTTTTTTTTTTTCTGATTAAGAAAATGAAAGACAATAAAAAGACCAAACTTTCTCAATGGAGGTAGAATTATATAGAGAAGTGAGTAATGCAGAGATTGTTTTACAGGAGTTTCTAAAAAGGGTGAACAGCAGAGGAACTGGAGTTCTTAAATTGCCTTTATTGTGATACCTTAAAGTGGTAGTGCCACTCAAACTAGAAACATTTGTAATATTTCAATCCACTAGGGGATTTACTAATTTTACTAATTTACTATTTTACTAACCGTTTCCATCTGGGATTAAAAGAGTAGTCTATGATGCTAAGTGGTATTGCAAGTTAATACAAACGTCCTTTTCCTGGAGTCAAGCTCACTTTAAGGAAACAACATATTAGGGATGAAATTGTTCTTTCAACTCCTGCACAGTTGTTTCCCCCATTCATTTCCTTCAGATTTATCCTGCAGGTGATGTAGTACCTTTCTAACTCATTTGCGTTTACTGCTCCTCCTTATTTCATTTATATTATAAGAATTATTCTGGAGTAAAAGAAGAAAATTTGCAGAAGATTGTAAGAGACAGTAAAGGGGAGAGGGGGCACAGTCAGTATTCCACCTTAAAATTCCAGTTCCTGTTGTGAAATAGTTTTTGCAAATGATAGCAATTATTTTATTACTATAGTAAGTAAGAGATTAACATCAGAATCCATAATGGTTATTAATTTCTTGCATTATGGGAACTGCAACATGCACTTCAACATCAAGAGTGCATTTAGTTCAACCCTTTTACTGTGCGTTTTGGGATACATGAGAATGAGAAAGTGCAAATTAAGGATTTATTTTAATTATATACTTGTAGGTAAAGCATAACATTTGTCAAGTAGCACTGGTGGTTTGAAGATGATAGACCTCCTGTGCATATATTTTGAATTGTCTGAGTACTTAATCTGGGTACTTGGACACTTGTTCACACATAGAGCCTGTTGCATTCCTAATACTTGTTTTTCTTGCTCAGACCATTTATCTGCAAAGATATATGGGGCATCTGCAATTGCACGTGCCTATATTTTAAAATCAGATCTTGAACTTTATTTTGTCTCTTTGTGCATTGTTAATTTTATCGTATTTGTAACACAGTCCAATTTAATTATATATTGAACTAAATTGTCTTCAAAGGAAGCTTTGTTCTAATTGTATTGAAGTAGCGAAGAAACTTTTTGGTGATTCTGGGAAAATGAAACTTTTTAGTTCTCGAGTTTTGAGTCTAATGATTTTTCCTTACATTGTGTAATAGATTTGCTTTGGTACAAATGTGCTAGGATTTTCTGAATTAATGTGCTTACTGTTACACAAAGTTTAAGTGAATCTGCATACCGAATTGAATATTTTTTATCTCTACTTTTAATTAAATATTTTATTTAGACTCCTCAATAATTAAAAAATCATTTCATTAATAATTCATCTCAAAGTTCCAGCTGCCTTTTGATTTATCTCGTTTGTTTAAAAAATAATACATGCTATTAAAGAGATTAAGCTAACCTTTTAGTAGGAAACTGTTTCTAGCATATGTTAATGCTTTCAAATATCACATTTCAAATCATAACCAAAGAGAATTATGTGAGTAGAAGTAAACAGAAAACAAGATCTTACAGATTAAAGCTATTTCATCCTAATAATTTTTGGTTGGAATCTTTTACATAGGACAATTAATTAGCAAACTATTCATCTACTTCTTACATGTCTGATGTGTTTCCATCATTTTCACTTTTTTTTTTAATTTTATTTTTTTCTCAGCATAACTCAAATTCTCGCCCAATGTTTTAGGTACCTACATAGTTATTAGAATATCGTGCTGTAGAAAATTGTGAATTTCAGGTGGTTACTGCTGACAGTCAAGAACCAACAAGACCATCTGGCTGCATTGCCACTTCATTATTTTTATTCACGTAATAAAAAGCTGTGCAAGGTCAAAGATTATGGACAGTTATAAGACAAACATTCAAGACATGTATCTGAAACTTGTCAGAACCTGGAATTCCTCAGAGTTTTGTCTCTTCAGATTAGGTTTTGGGTTTTGTTTTAAAAATTTGTTATTTCCAGTTTCTAGCTTGTTTGAAATTACTCATATGATGTCTTTGTTCTACTTCCTGGGCAAATGGGGACATCAAAACAAAAAATCAAACCACAAAACCAAAAAGCCCTCAAAGTTACGAAGGGTCAAGCCTCCAACTGAATTGTTCTTAATGTAAAACACTAAAATAAGTAGTTTTCATTTCAAGAGGAGCTTCAGATGGAAAGGCATATTGAAATAATACTATGCATTTCTCATCATTTCACTTTAGTAATTTCCACAGCTGTTTTGAGCATATGCCTGTAGCAACTTTTATCTTTGTTCTCTGAGAGCCTATCTCAAAAAGGCACAAGTGGAAACAGAGCAGGAAAATCTTTGTTAATATAAGGCTCAGCACCTTGACCCACTTAGGAAGAAATTTACCTTTTCAAGCCTTAGCCTCTCTAAAAATCCATGTAAGAGAAGAAGTTTTTTTCTTGTTTAGTAGTATGCAGATGGTGCTGCCTTAGAGACTAGTACAGTTATGTCTTCTTACAAACTTTGTCAGAATTACGATAATCTTGTACTTATATATGAAAAAAGAGTCATCATTGAGGTTTGGGAGCAAGCTCTTTAATTTTACCATCACAATTTAACGTATTAATTTTCCTAAAATATAACCTGAATTCACTCTGTGCTTTGCAGATGATAAATATCATAAGCAATGCTTATGAGCTTATTATCCTTGAGGAATGGAATATCAAAGTGCATCACTTCCACCTGACAACATGCATGCTCTCTCACTGTGTAAAGTTATAACATAACCCACCAGAGGATGCAAAGTTCTACCTGGGCTGTGAAAGTGGAATATTAATATTTAAAGCTGTGGATTCCCTGGCAAAGTTCTGAAGAATGGCAATTGCTTTTTGTTCTTCAGCACTGTATACCAAACCATTCACAGAGGAGCCCATTAATTCCTGCAATGATTCAGAACGAGAGCAAGAAACTACTAATTTATAGTCCAGGTCCTAACTAATTCATGCTGCGTAACTGGAGACAGCATAGCATAAGTGCTTCCAAATGGTTAATTGTTATGTAAACCTTAGTTATATCACTATCTCACATATTCAGAATCAATGTAATAACTAAAATAATGTAATTATGAATGATTAGCTACTTTACTAAAGTCCTACTCTGTCGACGACTCTTTGTATGAGCATCCCTGTTTTGTAAGGCTAGTATAAATATTGAAAAAAGCAGACTAAAAACCTTTTCTGACTCTGTAACACGTTGTTAATTGTATTGGGTTTACATTGCAAGATTTTGGTAGTGGAGGGGCTGCAGGAGTGGTATTTGAGCGAAGACTTCAGGGTCTGTCCCTGTGTTGGACAGAACCAGCTCTAGCCAGCTTCAAAATGGACCCGCCACTGGCCAAAGCTGAGCCAAATGAGTGACGTTAGTTGTGCCTCTGTGATAACATATTTAAGAAAAGGTAGAAAATGCTGCACAGCAGTTGTGAAAGAGAGAGGAGTATGTGAGAGAAACAATCCTGCAGACACCAAAGTCAGTGAAGAAGAAGAATGGGGAGGAGATGCTGTAGGCATCAAGTAGAGATTCCTCTGCAGCCTGTGAAGCAGGTTGTCCCACTGTAGCCCATGGTGGACCACAGTGAAGCAGATATCCACCCTGCAGCCCATAGAGGACCTTGTGTCAGATGAGGTGGATATGCCCTGAAGGAAGCTGCAGCCAGTGGAGAGCCAGTGCTGGAGCAGGCTCCGGGCAGGAGCTGCAGCCTGTGGGAAGGACCCATGTTAGAGCAGTTCATGTAGGACTGTGTCCTATGGAAAGGACCCCATGATGGAGCAGGGGAAAAGTGTGAGAAGTGAGGAGCTGGAGAAAGTGCTATGAACTGACTGCAAGCCCCTGTTCCCCTCTGCCTGGTCCACTTGGGGTGGGGGGAGAAGGTAGAAGAGTCAGGAGTGAAGCTGAGCCTGGGAAGAAGGGAAAGGCGGAGGGAAAGTGAGGGTTTTTTTTTGTTTTCTCACTATCCTACTCTATTTTTAATTGGCAATAAATTAAATTAATCTTCTGCAAGTTGTGTCTAGTTGTCCTGTGACAGTACTTGGTGAGCAATTCCCCATTCTTATCTCGACCAATGAGCTTTTTCATCTTGCACTCTTCCTCTGTCTTGCTAAGGAGCAGGAATGAGAGAACAGAGCTATTTAAAAAAAAATCAGTATAAAAACTTAGCTGAAAATTATGACCTTTTTTTAATCTTCTTTTTTTTTTTTTTTCCTTCTCTTTTTCACCATTTCATCTTCGTCTCTATTGAATTTGAGAGGCAAAAAAATGAGTGTGGAAGGAAGGCATATGCTTTGGAGAGAAACTAATCCAAGCTTTTAATAATGCAAACTATTCTCAATGTTAAAAAAAATCAACCCAACATGTATATAGCTCAGAAAAGTGATTTCCCATCCCACCCTGCCATACTATTGATAAAACAGAATACATTGAAGTAGGAGGAAGTGCAGGAGTAATTGTATTTGAAATGAGAAGATTTTAGCAGATGGCCAAATAAGAGGTGGCGGAGATAGAGGAATAGCACTTACAAATCTTCAAATGTTTTTTTGATTTCTTTTTCAGTTCTCTGAAATGGCAGGAATGAAAAATATTCCTGTGCATTGAAGATATTCTGGGAATTATTTGGAACAGAAATTACAGATGGCTCTTATTCTTCTAAGTGAGCCAAGTGGAATATAAAATCTTTACTCTAGTACAGGCCTTGAGGCTTGAAAAGGTGAGAATTATGATAGTTGCACACTGATCTCAATAAGCTTTCTCATACCAGATCTAATAATAGGAAAGAATCTGAACAGGAAGTCACCAAAGTGCAAAGTAGAAATAAGATACAAACTTTTAAGTTAATTAAGTATAGCAACCATTTCCTGTCACTTAGGATTTATATTAAGGTTAATCTCTTAAACTATATGACTTAGATGGGCTAAGTAAGAGAATAACTAGGTAAAATTCTATCAGCTGCCCAGTCACAGGAGGCCAAGTCATGCGAGATTATTAACCTCTTCTGACTTTAAAAATCTCTGTGCCTTGAAGAAAGAGGTAGATGAAAATGGTTCCAAATATAGATTACCAATGTGGTGAGAGAACCTCAAAGAGAACAAAAAACAAAGGACTCCACACAAAAGGCAGGCAAAATCACTGTGGTCCTAAATTACTGAATTCATTGCAGTAAGGAGGAGAGAAGAACATTTGGCCTAAAAGTCAGATACAGGCTCATCAGTCTGAACCAGATCCTGAGTACAAAATGTAGGTCAAAAAATGCTGATTGTATCAGAGACTGAGCTTCCTGGCTGGTTCTGCCAGGTGCATTACCATTAATAAAATTTTGACACATCTGCAAAAGTATCAGAAGATTTCTCAGTATGCTTGAGATTCACACTCAAGCTTGGATTTCAAGTTATTTTGAATATTGCTTATCATTATTTCATGTTAAATCTGCATTAATATTAAAATCCTTAGACCTAGAGTTTTCCTGAAATGAAACAAAAATGATACAGGCTAAACTGGAGACAAACTAATGGTCAGAGTCAATCTGTACCTAACAGTTTGTCAGCTTCCATGTCATAGTTGATTATTACACAAATAGATCTCTAAAAAGGTGCGTGAAGATTGTAATCGGACTTAGGTTTCCAGAATAAAATCACATTATTGAAAATAGCTTCCAAGACTATTTCTACTTCTGTAATACTTTAAGTAACAGCAAAAAACATTAATATTGCTGTATATTAGAAGCAATGTTTCTTTCCCATTCTATTGGGTACGTTATTTCTAGGCAAGCAACAGCTTCTGTATAATCGACACTGTTATCATGTAGTAGCTTTCTACTGTGGTAAAAAAGAGTTCTGGACTGAAAACTATGTTCATATTTTCATATTAATGTAAGTCAACCCCTTACATGAAAGAGACACTGCTATTGGTGAGATGGTAAAGACTCTGTTCAGTTTTTATGTGGTGGTGTTTCTACCTCTAGAATTCGTCTTACATTTGTAAGTCTAGTCCATGAAAAGAAACAACTTTTGCTGATGAGTGTAAGCTTGCGACTAGAATTGCTATTGACGTTGATCTTGCAGTACTCATGGAGCCGGACTGAATTGGTATGTAGGCAATGAGCACTAAATGTCATTGTATCTTGGTGCAACTCGGTTCAAGGTGTTCTTGTTTCTATTTTAACATCAACATGGAGAGTGAATAAAGCTTCCCACCCCCCTGTATTTACAGAAGCATTAGAATTAGTTCAAAGTATGTTTGGACAACTTTTGACTATACAATTTACATCAGATTCATTTCCAGTAAAAGATACAACCTCCTATTCTACCAGTCAGAAATCAAACACCTTGCCTTTTTATATCAGCCCTATTGGTGGAGGGCTTTTTTTTTGTTTTGATGTTGTGGGTTTTTTTGTTGTTCTTGTTTTTTTTTTTTTAATTAACAGACATACATTCTATGTATGTTTAAAAAGGGAACAGCTATGAGCACCACAACTCAATGATTCGGGCCTTTTGAGATAACATCTATGCCTATACTCTGTTTAAAGAATGCATACATACCCTATTGAAGTCAATGTTAATCACTCATTTTACCCATCATGCTTGTCCTGGAAATGCATGGACTTAAACTTTTTATCAGATTCTTTCCTGCACTGGATGCACCTTTCACAAGATGCTTTAAATTCAGATTTTCCTACAAGTGATTTTGAAATAAAAGGCAACATATTCAACTTTTTTTTAGCTGACATCTTAGCAATACTTCACAATAATAAAGTAAAAGCAAAGCAAAACAATCTGTCTCCCCCTCCCTTGCAAAAAAAAAAAACAAAAAAAACCTGAGGAGCTAAACTGCCAGTACAGCATGATTTTAGCCACAAATAGAATTATATTATCAGCTTCAAAGTAGCTCTCAGCAGGGACTCAGACAGCAGACGGGATTGTATTATTCTACCATTCTCCTATCCATCTGTTAAAGAAGTTCTGTTT
The DNA here is from genome assembly GCF_036417535.1 of Chlamydotis macqueenii. NCBI lineage: Eukaryota > Metazoa > Chordata > Aves > Otidiformes > Otididae > Chlamydotis > Chlamydotis macqueenii. The sequence continues at coordinate 64,112,880 of NC_141557.1, read as the reverse complement.
AGAATCAAATGCTCTTCTTTTTAATTATTTTTTTTAAGAATAATCTATTTTTTGAATACAACCAGTGGCACTTCATGTATGCACACCTTGCAAGTGTTTAGGAAAAAGCTTCCTTTGTTTGTTTTCATCCAGGGAATTAATCCCCACTACCTTTTTTTCTTTTATAATGGAGTTTGTGCCAATCCCAAATACCCATCTGAGCATCTGTAACTATAGAATCTCCTCTGTTTTCCTCTATATTGTTTTTTTTTTTCTGGTTTGGAATGTCTTCCCCCTTGCATGAGATTTTCAAATAGTGTTTTGGTTCTTTTAGATGTTGTCTCTTTCCTCTTTCCAGGAAATGTGCTCAAATCTCTATCATAGCTACAAGAAGGGAAAAGAAAGGAACTCTGTCATTAAGACATGCTTTGCTTCTCTGCCTGATAAACTGTTCTTTACTCTAGGTGGTACTTGTGTTTTTATCTATTTTTGAAAGCTTCTTTATCTTGTACAAAGCATGAAAATAATGGTCCAGGAAGGGATTCTATACCAGCAAAGTGCTTGTAAAGCATGTTCATTTGTATTGGTGAATACTGCTTTTGTCCTGTATATATCTCCCGAATGAAATAAAATGCTGCAAGAAAAGGGCATAACTGAAACGACATATTTTCCAGCATCATTGAACCTGTGTTAGAGATTTCTGTTGTTATGTTAACATACCAGATTCAGAAGAGCTTGAGATTTGGTGTCTCAGTGGAGAATTTAAGAATAATGTTTAGAGTTGTCTAGACCGTGCCTCTATATGGCATAGATTTCAAAGAAAGGTTTTCCTTTGATTCCTAAAGTAAAGTATTGAATGTGGATTCCCTGGTAAATGTCTCTTTTGTATTGGGATCTATCACAGACTTTGTGGTACAAAACTGAGGTAATCAAGGTAAGGAGTTTCTGAGGTTACACCTGCTATATCCTACTTTGGGCATTGATGTGCTTTCCAAAAAAATGAATACATGAAGATAATGAGTTCCTGAAAATGTCTTGGTTACATTAGCATTAACATTGTTTGATCAGAGACCTCACAGAGAGAATTCCCTCCGTCTCCAAATTTTACTCACTTGAATCTTTTGAAAATGTTTTAAAATGCACATACTTAAATGGCTTTATTAGAAAGTAGTTAGGCTGCAGTTCAGCATCAGTGGGTTTGCACGTTTAGAGTCACTTCAAAAGGAGACTATCAAAGGAGAGATGGGATGGAGTTTATGCGTTAATGATGGAGAGGGGCAGAATCACTTCTGGGAGTGACAAGGTGGGAGCTCTGTATCTCCTTCACCCCGGTGAGATTGTGCCAATTCTTCAAAACTGTATTCTCCTGATAATCTACTTTCATTTTTTTACCTGCTCTAAAATTAACCACGTGATGTTAAAAACAGAGCACCTAAGAGATAAACAGAAAACTCAATGCCTTTTATAGACCCACAGCACCGTAACAGGGAGGGGGAGCTATGCCAGCACAGCATACTCCACAGTACTGATTGTCTCAAACTGGGTGTCTCTTGGAAGCTGAGTTTATATTTGAATACAAATCTATTGCTGCTGATATTTTTATGCTAGTGCTTCTAGCTAATAAATGAAGAGACGCGATTCATGCTGAGGATGTCTACTAGCATGTCCTGGTTCTGGCTGGGACAGAGTTAATTTTCTCCTGAGCTGGGAGAGGAGCTGGAGCTGGCGGCATCTGTGGCTGGAGGACACAGCTAGGATAGTTTACTAATTAGCCAACAGCTGGGATTTTTTTACCCAAATTGGCCAAAGGGCTGTTCCATCCCATGTGACATCACGCTCAGTGTATAAAGTGAGGAGGGTACTAAGAGGCAGGTTTTGCTACTCAAAAGGAGGGAGCGGAGTATCAGGATCTCCTGTGAGCTATTGTACTGTAAATTATGTGCTTAGATATATTCTGTTACTGTTTTTGTTTTCCCTCTCTGTTTTCTTTTGTTGTCCTCTTAAACTGTTTTTATTTCAACCTAGGAGTTTTGCCGTCTTTTCTTTCTTGGTTCGCCTCCTTATCCCTTTGAGAGGGAGAATGAGTGAGCAACTGTGTGGTGTTCTAGCTGTTGAGTGGAGCTAAACCATGACGCAGCATTACCTTCTATCCTTGTACAATTGCGTTTCAGTCTTGGCACCCACAGTAACCTTACTTCAGATTAAAAGATGGTGACTGATGCTTTCTAGGTTGTATTTTTTCCTTACCCTTCTTCAAATTAAGAAACAAAAAACTCAACTTCCATTTCCTAGAACAAAACTGTTTCTTTACTGCCTAGTTTGCTAAACAAGTTAAGTTTGTGTTTACAAATGTGGTAAATGCATGTATTTCCTCTTTACTGAGTTTTCTTTTAAATTATCTTTTCCAGTATAAAATAGTCTAAAGGAGGTACTGTTATAGTAAGTTGACTAAAATATAGCATAGCTGTAAAATTAAATTTTCCTTCACCTGAGGATTAAAGAGAAAATTACTATGTAAATAATGTAAGCCTAATGTAATTTGCTCTTCTTCCTGTGAAACTTATGGTCCACAAAATGCATATCACTTGAGCAATGACCTAAAGACTTTACCAAAGGTAGCCAGGTTACACATATTATATCTGGGATTACATGTCTTCACAATTGAAATTATCTATACATTCTGTGACATCAAAACCAGGAACCTCAATTATTCTTGTCTTTCCCACAAGCAAGATAATAATTGGAAGCTGACAAAATTCATGCTCATGTTGGAGGATATTGATTTCTGTTTGTATTGTATTTTAGCATCTAGAATGTGATTGTCATGTGTACTAAAACATGAAATTTACTGTCTTCATAGAAATTTTACTAAATCAAACACCAAAGGAAGGAGTTATTGGCAGCTTTCTCATTACTAAACATAGGGTAAATCACCTGATTATTTTTATATTTAGAGGTTCTGTGATGACTAACATTTACATGAATAAATACTAGGTCACTTATGCATTCTGAGTAAAATCCTTCTTGTTTTTAAGTAATTACAAAATTATTTTCTGCTTGTTTATTGGCACAAAATACTACAAGAACTTGTTCTTTGCATATAAATATGTTCCTAGCTGTTCATAACCAAAGCAGTGCAATTTTATCTGAGAGTGATATAGTAATAAAGAGCAGGGTTAATTTGAAATAGATCACCGAGAAAAAATATCCTGATAAAGAGTGCAGGCATAACATTCCCTTTCTTGTGTTTGAAACATCTGAATATTTTTAGCTTACCTGTGATTGAGCTAAACAAAAAAAAAAAAGGAATCTTACAAGAAGAGAAACAATTTGATTTCAAGTCTGTCAACATTTTCATTGTTAATTTGAAAGGTTTAAAGCACTAAAATCACACGTGCGCGCTCCCTCTGCACCCCTGCTATCTAGCTTTGACATTATGACTGGTTTTACAGGTAATCCCACCACAAGACTCTGGAATTTTTCTGAACATTTAGCATCAGTCTCTTTAAAACATGATTGTTAAGGAGGCAAGAAGAAGCTTGTGTATTTTAGTGGGGAGAGAGATAGGAAAGCTTTCAAAAGTATGTGCAACCTACATACTTTTCTTTTGAAGCGAGGGATACCTGAGCAACTCAATGAATGCAAGTAAGCTTGTGATCTTGTTATTAGGATCTTTCTGTTTGTTTAATATCTGATGTGTCTTGATACGTAACTCTTCACTGGAACCTGTATTAAAAAGCAGAACATTTGGGAGCAGTTGGAGGGAATATATCCCTAGCATGTGAGATTTCTTTTTCCCATACTAAATTTAAATGAATATTTTGTTGCTTTCATGAGCAACAATATTTTTAAATGTTGGGTGGAAAATTGTTTAGCATGCTTGCTCAAATAGCTGTAATTAGAAGTATAGCTTTTCAGAAGCTTCACTGTTCTTATAAAATTTGCTTTTGTCTTCCTGATACAGTGGCACCAAGAAATCTGTGGCTTTATCACTTGGTATTTTCAATTACAGTTATTGAATTGCATATGAAAATAAAAGTTACATGGAAGCTAACCTTATTTGAATTGGACGCTAAGAGCTGTGGAATACGAAATTGAGTGATTACATTTCATTTTTTGAATAAAATTTGTTTAGAGACAGTGGCTTTCCCATTAGGATGGAATGGAAGATGCTGAGTCTTCACTGAGTGAATGGTAATTGATTAGGGACAGTGTAGAAAAGAAAAGATTTAAAATTCTGTGTAAGATTTGTTAGTTTTGAAAACACAAGTCATAAGCATGTAAAATGATGAAAGTTCTCCGATCCAAATATCTCTGTTCCCTGCATTACTTCTAGGGAAAGTTAAATTTATTGCAACCCACAGAGCTGGTTAAGAAAGCAGAAGGAAAGAAATACAGAGACTAAGTTAGTCTGTGATTAATATGCTGTGGGAATTCATACCTTAGGTCTATTGCTACCTACCTCTCCACATATACTGTTTAGGTGTAGATTATTTGAGTAATGATGATGAGGAGAAAAAAAAAAACAAATTTGTTGAATCTATGGCTTGTTTTTTTCCCCTCAGTTAATTATGAATTATGTTGAATTCACTGAATGTTCTACTTGGACAGTTTTCAATGTTAGATGCACTTCTGGAGGATCCTCTACCTCCCTTTCTCTTATCAAAAAGCTTGGTAGTTAGGGCGACCAGCTATGTTGGACTAATATCCTCTGCCTAAGAGAGTGGCCAACAATAGCTGGTTATGGAAAGCGACTATGAAGTGATTTTCCCACTGGTGCAATTAACCAAAGTCCCCTTTCTCCTTTCTTTGCTCTAAGACAGCGTCTCTACTGCTTTTTCTTGCTTTATGACTCAGTAAATGCCTGAGTAGTTAAAGTGTAATAACAATCCCTATGAGGTATTATCTACATGTGATGGACATGTTCTTCTGCATGATATTAGACTTTTGGATCTCTAGCTGGGTACCCTTCAGAATTTTTTATCAACCTTGCTTATAGTTTTATAATTACTAATGTGAAACTATTCCACTTGGTCTTTACTCATAGCTATGGAAATTATTTCCATCATTTGTCCATAGGGGAAAAAAATGATTGATTTTTGTGCAGATTACCTATTTTAAATAGTGAGCAGGGAGTTGATTCAGGGTTTTTGTGTGTGTGTGTGATTTTGGGGAAATAGATATCATTGTTGTTCAACTGAACCCTTTACTGTTATGTTTCCCAGGAGCTTGCCTAATTCAAACTGCAGTGTTGTTGTTGGAAATGTAATCTGTGATAGCAGTAGTGCTGCTTCAGCTTAGTAGGCAGCTCTCCAGACTTTAAAGACTAACTTGACCTTTTATTCTGTGACCTGCATAAGAGAAGCTGTGCCACTCCAAGAAGGGCCCTTGCAAAATTCAGTGCCTCAGTCCTTGTCAGAAAGAATTGCTTTGCTTTGTGCTTTGCCATAATGTATATTTCCCATATCTTTTTGCACCTCTAAACAGTCCTTGTACCTCATAATTATTGTAATTAACTAGCACAGTGGGAATATTCACATTGTAGAACCTCCTATTCCTGTTGCAATCCAAGGTCACATCTAGTGCATGCAACCATATGAGACAAAGGATGAAAAAACTTTGCTTTTTTTCCATGTCTTATTGCTTTAGGCCTTGCAGTAATCTAGATCTTCTGATGGCTCCTACAAAGGACACTGAATTCTATATGCACATTATATTCCTTCCATGTGTTGATCAGTATAATCCTGCTTCTTGTGCCAGCCACAAAGTAAAAAATAATTAATTTCATGGAAGTTTGTGTTCATCTTATTTTCTAGGTGATCTTTTTTTTTTTTTTTTTAAGACACTAGTTTTTGTGTTTTCTGAGATTGGAAAAGCAGTAGATCAGCTATGAAGTCCTACAAACCAAATTTACAAACTCCATAAATCCCACCACATATGTTCTTGTACTTTTGTTTAAGCAAGTGCTGAAGTTCAGTATGACCTTGTGCATTTTACTTTCTTGAATTTTTTCTTGCAGTAACTAGGAGTGAACCAGTGAAAAATTTGCTGAGGGGAGGATAAAAAAAGAAGATTTTTGGACAAGTAAGAATAAAACGGATATGTTGGATTGTACTTCTGTTAGACTTCTCAGTCCTGTTTCTCTTTTCTGTTGTTTGAGATTATGGAACATTCTCCAAAACTGTAGTTTACTGTGGTTTCCTACTGTTTCTGTACTGACTGGCTGACAAAAATTAAGTATCTTTCTTCCTCAATTACGTTTTGAAACCCAAATATGTTTGGCAATTTTGCAAACCATACACTTGCTATGTGTGCTTATGTCCTCCACTGTCTTCCTCTGTCCAGACTGGAAATACCCTGCAGATAGGTAAAAAAAACCCCTGTGTGTTGTGTAATGCATATTTACTGTGGAGGACAATGAATGAAATATCAGCTTTGCCTTTGAAAGGTGCAAAGCTCATGTTTCTTGACAATCCTTATGGGAAACATTTCAAGACAGGTTGTTTTCCAGTTAATTCTCTCTTTACTTCACTGTTTTTGCAATCTCAGACTTGCAGCTGTATCTCTTACCTTGTGTCAGCAGCTGCTGTCACGGCTTACGCATACTCCTTCCATAGAGCTCCTTCTGGTTAATGACCCCAGTTCTTTCATTCAGCGGTGGTACAATCACCTCCCAGACTCTGAGATATATGTGGCTGATGCATAAACATGTGCATGACACACTTCTTCAGAGCATCTTTATTGTGCTTCAGAGCACTAGGCCATCTTTTGAACCTTTGAAACCAATATAATAATTTTAATCTGGATGAGGAAATCACTATATTTTAAAGTGCTAAATAATAGAGACTTTTAAAAGTGAAAAATTGTTTTGCACACCTAGTGTAATGACTCATTTAGAGCAATGATATTTCTCTGAAAGTTTTTAGTTTTCACTATACTTAGTGGAATATATATGTAATAAAATCTGTAGTAAATATATATAAATACATTTTATATCTATGTTTCTAGAACAAAATCTTTGAATTGAGAATTTAATGACAGATTAACTTAATTCACATGAAACACATCTGAAATGCATAAAATTTCTTAATCTATCTTTGATTCTTTGGTTCACCTGAGAGGTACTTACTGGCTGGTGCAATAATATATATTTGAGGTGGTGACCCGCAAGGTGGAAGACAAAGGCATAGTTATCTCATTATTAAGATTTGCTGCAATTGTACTTTTTGTTTGAATTGTTTTATTTGATATTGTCAAAGTAGAAGGTGAAGTACAGTCCAGAAAAGATGCAAAATCCATGCAGACAGCAAACTGTTGTTTGCATGACGCTGTTGCCCATAGGAAAGCTGTTGTTTCTCTAACACTTGGTATCCATATTTTCAAAATGCAAGGGCAGTAAATAACTCTTTAATGCATAGGTAAAATTTTATTGCATAAGTGCATATATGAACACATACACACACGCATACCCTGGTAGATAGTAAACTTAGCTGGAGTTACATCCCCCATCCATCATGCTTTTCTGACTCTAGTAATATAACATCTGACTATATATCAGTTGTTAGAGCTAATCCAGCCAGGGAGATTGCCAGCAGCAAAAAAACACATGAGAAGTTCCCACATGCACTTCCCATAAGGCAAAGTAACACCTTTGGGCGGTGAAGTTTAATGCTAACTTGAATTAGAGAATACATGTTCTTCACAAAAAAGTTAAAACATAGTTATTAAAATTGTTAACCAGATTTCCTTATTTTCACATTATTCCTCAAAGAACTTTTTTATCCATTGGGGTTCACAAGGTGATGTGAATTATGGTGATGTTTCAAGGGGCAGCAGACAGGTCATGCTCAGTCAGGCACTTTTGAGGGTACCCTCCATGACTACACTATCCCACTTTCTAA
>NC_141557.1:64097500-64100000 GCF_036417535.1 Chlamydotis macqueenii | reverse complement strand
CAAAAATACTGCTTAAATTAGTGTAAGATATTCTTATGATATCAAGAGAAGAATAAGGAAAATTATTCTTCAAAAGACTAACATTTTAAATGTGACACAAATGTTAATTAGTCCTTACATCAAACCACACAAGTTCTTTTCAAAATGCTGAAATCTTCAAAGACAGGAAAAATGAGGAAATCTTCAAAGACAGGAAAAATGACTTGTTGAGGAAAGACCTGAATCAGTGTTAGAAGAGGGAGAACAATTGGGATGACTTTCTTCCATGTTACAACCGCAAAGGGCATGTCTGCGTCACAGGAAGTCGTGCTGCAAAAAACAAGGGTTGGGTGAGCTCAAACTGGGAATCCCAGAGCCCTGCCTGGGTGGCAAAAAGTGACATTAGCCTAGCTGAGATGCCAGGTGCATCACCTTTGGCAGAGCACACACTTCAGCTTACGGTGTCTGAGGAGATGACCCAGCAATCCTGGGATGCATGGCACTTCCCTGCACTATGTCAGAAAATGAACTCTCTCCAATCTTGTAGGTAGATGTTTTTGCAGCTTGTACCACTACCAGTGCAGAGATGGCCTTCGACAGTGCTCTTTCCTGTATTGATAGGAACATAGAGATTGTCCTGCTGAAGCTGCCTCCCACATTTATATGAATTATTTGAGGGATCGCTGCAAGAAATACCATAGTGAAAAACATTGGAAAAATCTACCACTGGTGTTTTTTTCCTTTCTGAATTCTATAAAATACATTATGTTTTTAATATTTGGATGAGCTGTTTCATCATACAGATACCTATATTTTGGTTTTCTGTCATATTTATTTACATAAACCTGCAACTGAAAAATAACTTGCAAACATTAAAATCCCAGTGAAAGTTTGGAAAGTAATACTTAAATGAAATGTTTGATTCCAGCTCTCCAATGTGAGAGCTGGAATTCAGTAAAAATAAGAATTTATTAAAGCTCTTCTTATTTTTACCAAAAATGTGGATTTAGCAATATAAGGTTTGATTCATTTTCTCCTTAAATACCCTTTATAAAAAAAAAATATTACTGTCTACTTTGTCTAATAACTTTATCTAGGAAAATTATTCCATAAAAATATTTTTATGACATTTCAATTGTAACCCAACTGCATCTGAAATAGAGTTCAGATAAATATCCTGGGATACATTCCAAAGCTTCTCAAGTTTGCCTACTAGAATGAAAAATAGTTGTCTTCTCCATATTGACCTGTGCTGCTTGAGATATGCACATGGCTATCTCAAAGCTGCTCTTGTGGTTTGTTTCTATGTGAATGCCCTTGTATTTATATAACTCAGAGGGATTTGTGTTTTTTATCCTGTTTCTCCCTTTGGGCTTTCTTACTTTGGTAGACCAACAACTCACAGCATTATCAGGCCGCAAAACTTCCTGAGCACAGCTGTCCATAGTGTCCATTAAGGTATGATTTGGAGAATAAGTCAGTTTGAGGTGATTCCTATAAATTAGTCAAAAGAGAATAAATTGCAGAAGTAAGTTATCCATAGGAACTTACATTGTACCTTGTAATTCTGTCAAAATATTGTCCAGAATAAATACCATAGCAGGAGGCCAACCATCAGACTTAAACTTTTTCCTGTGTGCACTTGCACAGATTCTATGGTATCCTGAGGATAATATTGGCAAGTAGAAGAGAAACAAACTCCCATGTTTCCAATTTTCAAACAACTTCCTATAACTTTCTTTCCATATCAAGTCAATGCGTCACATGTAACTTGCAAGAAAAAGCTCTAGCATTAATTAAAAATAATAGGACAAGCAACTATCTAGATCATGATCAATCATCCAAGTGCTAAACTAGCGATGACAATTCAGAAAGCATATAATACTTTTGGTTTAAATAAAATTTTGTTTTATAAGATTATTCTTCATATTCAAGTTTAAATTAACCTGCAGTCTGTTAACATTTTAGCCTTTAAGTGCAAACTTGACTCCTTAGTCTTTAGATATTGTAATGTCTTTGTAATTAAACTGATGAATGATTATATCAATGAGGCCTTGATATCCAGAACAGGGGAAAGGGGGATACTCATAAAGGATACGAGTTTGACAGTGAATAGGATGTGAACTGCTACCAATCCTTGATCTCCTGGGGGCCAGTGCATATTAAGGTTCAAATTTTACTTTAACCAAATGACTGAAGTAACTTTGGCCTGGAGATTTCACGCTGTCACAGCCTGAATGAGGATTCAACCCATGCTGTGATAGTTCAGACTATTCCTTTAGTTTTAATGGTCGTTCAGTGTCCAATTTTTCTTCTTACCCTTCTTTTTTTTTTTTATTTTACCCTCACCGGAATTCTGAAGAGAACAGCAATATATTAATACACAGTGTCACAATCCATTTTTTGTATCTGATCCCTTAGAAGCTGTTGCTGCTGTGGAATGCATTGCTTAGGAAAGAGGAAAGTGAAAACTGCAGAATATCAGAGAAAACATGTGATACCGTATCTTTGACAGAATATT
>NC_141557.1:64025000-64092500 GCF_036417535.1 Chlamydotis macqueenii | reverse complement strand
AGTGGTTTTAATATTATGTTGTAAAAGTGCATTTAAAGTTTGATGGCAAGGTTCACTCTATTAATTACTGCATGGAAAAACATACAAAGGAAAATTGAGTTACATTCAAGTTAGAACGATTTACAGAGAGACTGGAGATGCACAGAGTGAGGAGGACCCTCTGGTCGAGTCATGAGGTTCAGAGAAACTTCTGATGGAGCTTAGATGTAGCTGCATCCAAATTAATTTCAGACTTTGTCAACAGTTTATGTCTAAAGGATTATATATGCAAAGTTTATATAATGTTTCATTAGCATCAATTCAGCATGCAATTATCATTACAAAGGCAAAATCAAAGTTATCGTACTACAAGTTTATGCGCAATATCAGTTACTTACAAAAGACCTGGTAAGTCTCTCTGCCTTGAGGAGCAAACTTGAGAGGTGTTCCAGCTCAAGGGGAGATCACTACCATGCAGCCATGCTGCCTAACAGAGAGAGCTCAAAGGCGGCCCTCTTAGGCTATCATATTTATAGAATTGTGGTTGGCTCATAGTCAAATTACATGCTATGGAAAAGATACGCATGAGGCTCCTTGTACTCACAACTTGTTTTGTTCCTTGATAAATGAGTCCTGGAAAAGCCAACCACTATTCATGCTTTAATCATGTGATTGGTGTTCCAAGCTCATATATTGATACTCATTGTGCCACTCTACTCCTTTGTGGGTTTTCAGAGAACATGTTGGAACTAGAGGAGTTCTTGGCCTGGCTACAGCTCAGCTACCTTTAGCTTCTCTGAGGCCTACACCAAACTATTGCTAGTTTGATTACTGATCAACTGCATCCATCACACTTCAACACTGCATTATTTTTGAACATGTCTTAGAATTTCATGCTTTAGACATTCTCTGCTGTTGATAATGATTGGTTGTTGGAGGTGCAAGCACCACAGGAATGATTTTTAAAAAATTCTTGGCTGTTTGTGATTAAAATAATTCCACTAAAGGAAAAGTAAGTATGGGCAGAATTCCCTGTTTCTATTGCCAGCACCTGGATTTAATCACAGAGAACTTTTTTCATAGAAGTCTTCTGCTAAAACTTGTAGCAGTAGCTAAGTGCTGGTGTTAACATTGAATCTAGTAACGGCAGTAAGGCAGCTGTTTTGGGAGAGGGGACACTCTCTTTTCAGAAGGCAATGTAAAACTTCTGCATTGCCATAATACCTCTATGCTAAGCTGGCAAGCTCTCTGAGGTAGGAATTTCTTTTCACACCTTGTTTTGCAGATTTCACTACCTGTAAAGAATATACTTCTCTGTAGTACATACAGAAAAAATAAGTAATAGTTTAGACTCAGTTTTCTTCTGTAGCAAGAGCCAGCAAATTTCCTTCCAGTTCAGGTGTTTCAAAATCCTATGGAGCTGAACGTCCATTACTATGGTTGAATTTGTGTCCAAGTATAATGTACACTGAAATTCCTTTGGTAGTTTCCTTCACTGGAGTTGTAAGTCCTTCCTAAACATTAATGTGTGCGTTTGGCAGCATAGATTTGAGGTGTGGGAGCAGATAGTTACCTCAAATTCAAAATTAGGTACATGGGTCTATCAGTGATTTGCTCAGAGTTAAAAGGAAAGTCTGTGAAAAAAAGGGGAAGTCAACCTCTATCTGAAAGGTCTCAGACTAGAAGAGTTTAATACAGAGACCAAGGCATGGGAACTTCTTTCTTCCCACTCAATCACTGAATTACTTTTGCTTCTACTGAATTTAATTTGGCATTTCTTGTGTCAGTGAGAGCCAGAAGCCTGGGAGGTTATCACGGCTGTGAATTAGGCCCTAGTGAGGCTGCAAATTAGGCCCTAGTCCTAGTACTGGGTTCCCAGTCTGTTTTTTCTAATCACCAAACTTCTGCTTTCAGCCAAGTCCATGTTCACAGCTTATTGCTTCTAGTCATAATGCCAGAGATTGCATGAAGTCATGGTAAGTCTTCTCATGTAATTTGTAATTTAGTGCTGAATATTTTGGAATTGTGACTGTGGATATACAGCATTCTTTTGAGTTTCCAGGGTTTCTGAAGATTAGTCTGCTTTTTTATGCTAGTAGCTGTTAAGCACTATAATCCTTTGCCTATGTGTTTCATACTACTGCCACTCCGTGTGCAAAAATGTTGGTAAATGACTGGAGGAGTCAGATGCTGGTAACTTTACATTTAGGTCCCTCAGACTGCTTGCCTGAAATTAGATGACAGCCAGAACATAAAAACAATGCTAAGTTTTTTTAAAGATAGTAAAAATTAGTATTGCCTGGATCTATTTTTTAAAATCCATAAAATTAGTTTCTCAATCTCCTTGAAAGGGCAGTTATGATTTTTCTTGGTGAATATTATAATGGGCCTTCTCAGTAAACAATGTTATTGAAATACACATTTAAAAATGCTAAGCACATGTGAGCATGTGTTTGTATGTCAGAGGTGAGGCTTTCATTTATAAGTACTTTATTTTCTATAATCCAATAAGCATTTTCTGTAAGCAGAGAACAAGTTTGATGCTAAACAGTTTTAAAAGAATTTACTGTATAAGGCAGGTTTTACTGAAACAAGAAATATGTTTTTATGCTTCTTTCAGTTATGGCCAAGATTTTTTTTTACTATGAATGCAATGCTTTATAAACTGTCGCCTCTAAGAGGAAAATGTGGTCCTCTTCCAGTACATGCACACATACACTTGCAAAATGCAGTGCTTGCACTGCCAAGTTTCATTCTTAACGTATAGCCACATAAATATTGCTCTCTTCACCCCTATTGTAGTGTTATAATTACATTAGCCTATGTGGTGTGAACAGTGTTTCCAATAACAGTAAAAGAAATTTAGAAATAATAAAGCTGTCAGTGTTAACAGTGATTCTTGACAAGACTCATGTAAACCTAGCTAAAAATGGAAAAAGGCTCACTTCTCAAAAAATAGAATAATGCAAAGTTTGGCATTTTCTATTTCCCCTATCAGATTTACTTCTTGTAGTGAATTCCATGATTTTTTAAAGAGAGAGAGTTGTTCTCCTTCATCCCTTCTCTTTTCTTCCCACCCTGCCAATCTGGAGACCAAAAATGGCCTTTTAAAATCAATTGAAGGAATCTGATCTTCACGATAAAGAGCTTTCAGTTCTCTTTATGGTTTAAAAATCAAGACTTTTTTCTATGCATTTAATGAAAAAATTGGAGCACTGCTATTACTTATAAAGCTTGAGAGAAAGGTACGCTCCAGTGAATTCTGTATAACACACCAGTTCTTCTAAGCTTGGAAGTAATGGCAATAGTCTGATTCTGTTTTAAATACATAAAAAGCCTCTGATTCAAAGAAAGAAGAGTCTCAATACTTGACTGGTTTCTAAATAGACATTTTGAGCCTTAATGGGCTTAACATTCTTATTCCAAAGCCACTGAAATATAAAAGCTTTTAAATATTTTTTTATATAAACAAATATATCAACGAGCTCAATTCAATGTATTTTGTGAAAGAGCTTGCAGAGGTAAACATTTTTTTTTTCACGGAAATAGGAATGCTCTGACCACAGGATGACAAATACCAGCTGCTGTGAGAGGACTTGTGGAGTCCAGTTCTTAGGGTCACCTTCTTTTGGGGTCCGAAGTGACTGTGACGCTTCTGGGTGTCGACACCTCAGAGTGTGTTGTTAGGCCTGAAACATAACATATGCATTGTATACGAGGTTTGAGTTTTGAGTTGCTGTGAACTGATGTACTGTTTGTGCTTTCTGTTGTGCTGCAGTTTATGATAACATGGGATTTGTCTCTTAACATCTAGTACACGGACTCAGGATCTCCTTCAGTTTAGATACCAGTAAAGTTCTGTCTGTCTTGACTGAAGAAATTATCTGGGTAAGTACATGAAGGCCATTTAAAATAATTACTTTTAATACTTAACAGTGTGTTTTTCAAGAAGTTGCATAGATTTTAATGGTGTCTATAGGATAGCTCACAAGAATTAAAAGTAGTGTGACATTAAATTTTTCATAGTTGAAGATATTTTCCTGATAATACCAATTAGAAGATTTAAAATCCTCAAAGATATAAAGGGAAATTTTTCAGGAGGATCTTTTTTGAGGGCAAAAACTGTTAAATACAGAAAGTCTATAAAAATGCAAGATACAGTGCTTTGGGCATCTCAATGCTAATATTGTTAAAAGCTGTTTCAGCATGAGGAATAGATGTTACATGTTCATTTGTGGAAAGGTATAATAAAATTTATTTGGAAGCCAGTTAGTGGTTCTTTATAAGTGTTTCTCTTTGGAAAAAAAAAAAAAAAGTAATAACTACTTGGTGGGCTTTGAAAGTCATCTAATGTTCCTTGAAAACACAGCAAAATTGTTGATAAAATAAAGAAACAAGTAGACAAAACATGAACCGTACATTGAAGTTGATGTCACTTGGCTTGTAGGATATGTTCCATATGCTCCTACGGTCCTTTATTTTAATTTTTTTTTTGTTTGGCTTACCTGATATTTTCTTGATAGTTTTAATTGTAAATTTCTATGTATGTGGAAAACTACACTAAAATATTTTTTAGAAGGCAAAAATCTAATCTACAAGCAAAACAGCATCAATAAAATTAAGAAAATATATGGTGCTTTAAAACTATGAAGACTGCAATATACACTAATAAAGTCCGAGAATCTTAAGGTAAAGATGATCCAATCCCTAAGTGACCAAAAAAAAAAAAAAGTACCAAAACTCTTTCTCTCCAATTGAAATGCAAGTTTTCGACTCAGTATTTCTTCTGCAGTTGTTGAGACCTTACTAACACCTAAACCAGAAGATGTTTCTGAATTCTCTGCAGTGCTTAAATATCAGAGATCTTTTCCCGTGTTACAGAGAAAGCATAGAGCAAAAATATTAGTTTTCAATTGCAAAGGAAAATAGTTACACTCTTATTCAGCTCATGAGAAAGATTTAAAATGCAATTGGGTTTATGATTGTTATTATAATTGTTTTGACTTTCTCCATCTTTACATTAGAAATTCAGTTCTGCTTTCCACATTTTTCAGGATATGTCTGAATGAATACAGACAGACCTGTAATATCTGGGGTCATGGGACAGAGTAGTTTACAAGAAAACTGTGCGAAATGCTTGCTGCTTTTTTTCTCCCTAACTTTACAGAAGGAAGATTTCAATTATATTAGACTTATACATCAGAGAACTTGAAAGTTTTCAGTGGAATAAAGATGTAAGATCAGCAATCATATTGGATTACAGTATATTTCCCTAAGGATGTAACCAATGGCTTTTGGCATGTGTTGGGCCAATAGGAGTGTGCAGCACATCTTCTGTGGGAATATCCCAAGGAACAGCCACTACGGAATAATTTTAGAACTTGGAGTAAGGCTACTTTTATGATGAGTTATTGGATGGAGTTTTGAGTCAGCAGCAACTTGATTTAATATTACTTGATCCTGTGAAATTTTCATAGATTTTAAGATGAGGGCAGCTTAGGGGGCAGCCTCATTATTTCTCCTTGCAACATTCATCAAAACATAGCAGTATTTTGAAGTTGTGGGTTAATTGTTTGGCTTAAAGTGCAATTTATTTTTCAATGCTGAATTAGCAATACTTAGGCATATTATTCATGCTTTAGTAGAGAAAGCAGATTAGTTTAACTCCAGGAATTGAATTCTTAAAGGTTACATTTTGTAAACAAATGTGTATGAGAGAGAAGGAAAACTATAACAAGACATTTGTTGTCATTACATGAATTAAGCCTCTGTTTGGATTACGCTTGAAATTATTGATGTTAGACCATGATTGCATGGATATTTTTCTATACCGTTTGATAGTCTAACACACAAATTACCTCGTGTCTTTTGGAAGTCATGGTTAGTCAACATTACTCTGGAATCTCCTGTCTTTCTATCATCTCCCTCCTCTGACACTGTTTTACCACAGAGTGCTCTTTCCCCATTTTAAACAGGTCAGCACTTGTGGGCAGGAATTCTATAATGTTTTTCATGAAGTTACTCAGTTACCTGAAATTCAAAGAATCCCACTGTAACGATGTATGTATCAAATGGCAGATGTTGAAATTAACTTTGAAGGAAGTTTGAGTATTGCAAAACATGACTTTTTTATTGTATACCAGGACAACCTGATATCTTAATGCGTTCTTTGAATTGCATCTGCAGTATGGTTTGCAATAACTAATTGTTTATATTGAAATTATTGAGAAAACTCTGCAATATAGTTATAATATGCTGCAGGTTTGAAAATTCGTATCTGCTTGGAATACAGTAGTAATAAATGCATATTTTTACTGGAGATAATGAACCAAGAGCTGGAAGTCCTGGATGCCCTTTTGATAATCTTTTGTTATACGTTTCTTTTCTGTTTAACATGTAAAATGTCATCACGGTATCATACCGATATTTTTATTACAAAGCAACACTGTGGACTTAAAGTCAGCAAGTTCTTCTGAGGTTTCATGTTCGTGCTTATGTTCTTGCTGCTGTAGAGCACAGTTGTGAATTGAAACTGTGCCTGGAAGAGTAGGCATTGAACCAAGGAAGAAAAAAAAAAACTTCCTTCTGATTTATGTATTTTTTTTGGTGTCGGGACTCAGATAAGTTACTTCTAGTAAAGCTCATTGTAAGGAATTCCTCATAGAGCAGGTAGGTGAGCCAAGGAGGTGGATCTTAGACTGCTCTTTGGACTTTTCTTTAAGTTGAGGAAAATGCAATGTTTCCTGTAGAAATAGCTCATTTCCCATATTGGGTAAAAACAAAGTGCCTAGCTGTGCCTGTATTAGGATTTCACTTGTTGTTAATGTAGTGTTTCTTATAAACTCACCCAGCTATAGCATGATCTCTGTGCTAAGCTATCATTTTCCTTCTGAAGCTTGACACACACTACTCACCCTGGCTCACTTTTACAAGAGCCAGAGCAGAATCACCTAACACCAGGATCCTTTTTCTTTTTTTTTTTTTCTTTCTTTCTTTTTCTTTTTTTTTTTAAGAACCAGGCCCTTAGCCCTCTTTCCACTTTGCTTCCATTAGTAGCAAATCCCGCTTGTCCTTTTTAATTTTTAATTACCATTGTCTGTTCACCTTTGTTTTACCCATGACATCTTCAATTTAAACAGTATCAGAGAGGTTGATGTGAACAGTTTTCTTTTCAGCTTAAGTGACTGCAGCTCGTTTAGTTGTTAATTATGCAGGGAGGTTTGCATGGCTGCAGCTCGTAATTTGAATATGCTCCCAATGTCAGGTCTGTGTCTGGGCGGCTGAGCTTGTAAAAGGATTATGATGTATATATGGTTCGTGGCTAAGAGGGCTAATGAAAGTACCTCATTTAATCAAACACAATTAATTAAATGAACTTATGATATTAACCCATCTTTCTGTGCATGTATAATTTATATTAATTGATCTGCTGCATTGAAGTTGACCAATCAGGTAGGCTGCTGACAGCCTAAGGAAGAAGGAAGTACCATTAGCATTAGTTTGATGCAAACCATAATTGATGGGTCAGTGTGTTTTAGGGATGTAGCAAAAGCTTTGTTAATTGTCATAAGAAGTTCAAATTGATTGTGTCTGCATTAGTACATAAATTTAAATTGATTAATGTTTTCTTCTAAAATTAATGTCTATACTGCATGGGTGATACAATGCTTTATTTATTGGATTCATTAATGCAGTCTCAGGAAAAATAGTGTTGAAGTTAGGTAAGCGGGAGTAGATCGTTAAGGATGAGTTCAGTGGAGCCATGTGGGAGACAGCATTCCCGCACGGAGCCTGAGCCCGCCTGCGCCGAAATAGCCGAGTGTGTAACATTGTCCTGAGACCCAGAAGGCTGATGCCTAATTAAAGCTTTTTTAATGACATTAGTGACATGAGGATTAAAAAAAAATAAATAAATAAAAGAAAAAAGCCAAAACCTCCTAAATTTAACAAGTGCTAAGAAGAAATACAAAGAAAGCATAGAGCTGGCTAATTGTCTTATATGTCGTTAAGTATCTCCCTAGCCTAGATCAGCATTGTCCCTAAAATATTTCCTGTAAACCTGTTTCACAGAAGTGCTGCAACCAGCTTGTACTGTGTCTTCAGTCGAACGGGAGACTGAAATTACACCACAGCAGGTTTGTTATGCAATCATTTTGTCTGTCTCTCTTCTGCGTTTGCCAGCATAGGGAAATACTATAGATATTCCTTCCTTGACAGTCCTGTTGTTTTAATAAGTATTTGCATTGCACATGTTTGATTCTTGTGCTATAGCACAGGATGCCTTGGCATGTTTTATGGCTCTAGCAGTTTGTCCTTCTTATGCTAGCTTGTTGTACCACCTTATATTTCAGTTTACTTCACTTCTGACATGAAGTTTTAAAAGAACAAAGAAGAGTAGAAGATCCACTGAGAAGTCACTTTAATTCATTTATAACCCCTTTTTTTTCTTACCAAAGGAAACTTAACATCTGTTTCTTATAAACTGATTTAAATAGAAAATGTGTAATGCATCCTTTTACCAAATGGTTCTTTCTTTTATTGGAGGAATAAAGCAGTTTGACTGTTCTGCTTTTACTACAGTGCATTCATGCTCTTAGAAATGGGACATCTCCACTTTCACGAGGACACAGTCTGAGCTCCACACAGTAGAGAGGAGATTATATATCATTCTCTGCTGTCTTACTGAAGTATGGTGTACAATGTATTATTTACAGACAGTTCCCTTGTTCTATAATAGTCGGATTATACTCAAATATCACTCCATGTGGTGGCACTAGCGAGTAGCAAACGTAGTAATTGGTTCCTGGAGCACTCCTTTTCCTTTTAACTTTTTGAGATTGTGTTAATGAGTGCCTTGCACTTGTTTTCTATTGCCAGATTTTAAGGACAGCTATTCAAAGCTAAGTCATATTGTTCTGAGGCAATCGTGATGAAGTGATGAGCTTTGTCATGTGCAGCAATGTCGGCAATACTTTTGACAGTTTGGGTAAATTAAGTTCTTATTACTTGTTTAAATTATGTTTAGTATTCCTCTCCTTTTTTGCCAGCTTTATAACTGCAGTGTATCCTATATAAGTAAAGATATACATGCAGACAGTTCTCATACTTCAGGTGAAAAAAAAAAAGATGGTGTTGTAAATTTTCCTGTTTTGTTTACACCTTTGTTTGAACTCCTCTGCAGTATTACAGTTAATTACTACTGAAAGGACTGTGTTCTTCAGTGTACTGGTTTCCCAGCAGAGTGGCTTTTTGCTTTGCAAAGATTTTGCACTATTAATGCATGAATATTTGACCCAGAGCCACCAGCAAGTGAAAAAGACTCCTGCTGCATACAGAAAGGCATGAACAATTCTCCTTTCCACTCTAAAAGTAAAGGAAATGGAAAGTAAAATAAAGAAAATGCATTGCTTAAATAACATAAAAAATTGAAAACTAGTCTCAGTGCTACCACATGATGCATAGGAAAAGAAAAACACTGACTGCAGGCTGCTTGTCCCAGAGCAGAGTGAAAATGAGCACCTTGGGAGTCACTGTCTTAAATTAAGATGCTTTTCTGTCATTTTTCCTAAGTTAGAAAGGTAAAAAGAAAAAGATGTGTGTCTTGTTCATGTGTATGTTGGAGGGAGGGAGCACACATGTGCGTCTGTGGAGCGGAGTGGGAGGGGGTTTTGGCTTTACAGCAATAATGTTGCTTCTGCTTAGCAGCCCTGTGAACGGGTCACAGATGTTCTAAGAGCCGAAATTGATGTTATTTTTTAAAAAACACTTAACTATAAGCAGAATGCAGTGTCACTTGGAGTAATTATTTTGTTAATTGTGTTGTGGTTTAGGTTGCAGTCAGAGGTGTACTTTTTGCTAACGATAGTATTATAAGTGGACTAAAGCAGGGGGAGAGGTGGGAAGGCAGATAACCAACTGCCTTTTCAAATGTTACGAGTGAATCCAGGGTGGCAGAGCAGTTGCTATTACAAAAGCGTGTTGCAAACAAGCATAGAGAGAGATGAGTATGGAATAAAGAGGGAACTGGCCATATCCTCATCAGGTCTTGCCATCCGATCTGCTCCTTGCTTTGCAGCTTGAGTGGGGAGGATGTCAATTCTTGATTAACAGTGGAAAAAAACCTCTAGGAATGATTGTGATGCCTGTGGCCAACATGTTCCTTGTGGGTTATTCTGTCTCTGAAACATTGTGAAAATCCATGAACTGGGCTGGCCATCCTCAACTCCAACTGAAGGGTTCTGCCATCAGTAGGTGTCACTGCAGCCAGACAGAAATACCAGTGAGTGCAGGAAGGCAGACGTTCACCTAACCATAAAAAAGCGAATCAACACAGCGATAAAATACTGCCTCTCTAGCACACAATAAAATATATGTAATAATTTGGAGGCTTAAATATAAAAAATAAATCCATACAGCTCTACTAAAAAGGTTGTAATTTTGTGAAAGAAAATCTCTTCCCCATTACCTCTCAAAAGGCTTGCACTGGGATTTGTAGATAGGGTAGCATAAATATTTAATTCAGCTAAACCAAGAAAAGAAACAGTTATTTTAAAAAGTAATAAAACTATTTGTATGTAGTGCAAATGTGTGTGTGTCCTAAGTACAGAATTCAAAATAAAATTACATTGTCATTGAAACAGAAAATACCTCTTAATTTCTTTTCTAATTAAGGCTACAGCTTGAGATTGTAGTCATAGAAAACAGCAGAAATGATTAGGTATTAGTAGGAAAATATTAGACCTTAAAATATTTAGTCACAGAACAGCAACATACTCACTGAACTTTGACAGTCTGAGAGCTGCCCTAGAATTCTTCTAAACCTGAAAATGTTGCGTTACAGTAAATTAAGAAGAAAGTGATGCATTGCCACTAGTAAAATAAAAGAATTTTATTTGACTCCATGCACAAAAAAAAAAAGCACCATAGGGGAAAGGATCTCACATACTCAATAGCAATATTAAATATTTTTTCAGGGTCCTTTTTTTAATTATTACAATTTCTTGGCATTGGTATCAAAAAGATAAAACACTTCTATAAAGCTGCATGATGTATTTCCTCAAATACCAGCCAACCTCTTAAGTTATCTTTTTATTATCATTTCAGTACTATAAATGTAACAGGAAAACAATGATCAGAATTAAAAATGGAAAATTAAATTTAACAGTGTCCTAAAGTTTCAATTGTTATACCAGGAATAGGTTCTGAAATAATGTAAGGCTAGCTTCTGCTCAGTTGTTTCAGGCTATGCATTTCAAAAGTCAGTCCATGCTTAGCCAACTGCTAGCGTTCCACAAAGCATACTGTTATATTTAAATTCCTACAGCGTTGGTTTATTTTTGCATTGAAAATAAAAGGAGATCTCTTTGGTTTAGAATTGATTATTCAGTCAGCATGCAAAAAGAAAAATTCCATTTTTTTTTTTCATTTCTAAAACACAAAATCGGGTTTAAGTTAAATCTGACAATGTAATACGGCGTTTATTTGTACTACCTTTTACTGTTGTTTTGACATGTAATAGTACAGTTACGCAGAAAAAGCCTAGATTGTTTGGCAAAGGCACAGGACCTCTGCACAGAGAAGGCTGCAAAATCTTAATTGGAATGATTTATTTTGGAGGATGAAAACGAACTAGTTAGGTTAGTATTTACTGTTCGTTAATATGAAAATTTTAGATCAACTTCTGGGCCTTATGTAATAAGAGTTTAATCAGGCAAATCATTGACACTAATCAGATAACTAAAATGAGTTCTTTCTCTCAGTGTCTCTTACTTCCTTTAGGACTCTGTCATTCTATCTCGACAGTGATTCAGCAGTTCTGATTTATCTGACTAATAATATTTTGTTATCAAATATTTTCACTGCGTTATCAGATGGCATAATCTACAACACTGCATTTTTTAGTAAGTGTGTGCATATATGAGCATACACTTCAAATACACTTTTGATGTGAATTACATACAACAAAACATTTTGCCTGCAAGTGTCAATGAATAGCTGATAACAGGGCATTCATGCATATTTGTGGAAAAACGAGGATTACTGTTGTTCAATATAGACCTGTTCTTTAAAACATAAATTAATGTTTCTTAAAAAAAAATTGTGAGTCAAAGAGGACATACAAATGTTTTGCTCTTTGTGGTTTTCTAAACCCTCTAAAGCTAATCTCTATGTGCATATTAATGGCTCTACTCTGCGTGGGGGTGAACACTACACTTTCCTCGTTTCACTCATTATGGTGATTTAGGTGCTAACACAGTAGGCTGACTCGCAGGCTGCTGCGGCTCCAGTGCTGCACCAACCAGCTGAAGTTTGTCTGTATTAATGTTTCCAGCTATCATACCTGAAGCAAAAGAGAAAGTGAGATGAAAGAGATTAGTTCTATGTCTAAAAATTGGTTATCTGTAGCGTTTCATGAAATTTGCCCCGAAGGGAAACTTCCTGGATAGTTTTCTTGTTACTTGACACAATTCAGGCAGAATCATATTTGTTCCTTTGTCATGTTACTTTAGCATGGTGTGTTGAGTAAAGTGAACAGGTGCCCTCTTGTATTGATCAGCTATCATGGCAAGGAGCTATTATTAGATTTTGAAGGGGAAAGAGAAGGGTTGAGAAATGAAGAGGAGAAAGTGGGACAGGTTATTGATGATGGTAATAACTGTGCTCACTGGTCTCCAAACACTGGAGCTGTAAAGTTGACCAGATGAGGAGATCAGTATAGATATGTTGAAGGGAAAAGACAACATGAAGAAGTATGGAGCATAGCTTCTTACCTGGCAGAGTTATTAAAGTTCATTGAAGGAAGATGAACTGTTTCAATATGTTAAACACTTGAGGCTGTTAAGAGAGAGTTGCTGTCACAGAAAGAGGCATTGTTTAGCAGGCTTGCTTTTTCCTGTTTCTTTTTTCCTTGCTCCTTCCTTCCTTTCTATCATTTTTAAATTTTAGTTTGTTTCTGTTCCTGTTTAGCTGTATGCTAGATAATCGCACAGAAATTAAAAAGGAAACAAAGGGAAAAGGGTAACCTATTCCTTTGAACAGGACCTATTGCTCGCTTTATCTGAAAGCTGACTTCACGCTGTGAGTCCCACTAAAGCATTGCGTTAATCATCGCTACTGTATGAGTTAAGAATATAGTATGCATATATATCATATTGTACCATGACTTTCATTTGTTTGGTAGGATGCCTTCCTCAGTTATGGCTTTATTGTAGACAAACCACTGCCATATTTTAGGAACCAAGTATGCCGACTGTTATGTAGCTTTATGTGTAATGAGATGCACTAGCCAACAGAGACTCAAAATAGACCAAACATGATTCAGAATATGCTACTTTTACCCAATTGGTGACTCTAATATAATTAATTTGGTGGTAATAAAAGGCAAAAATGTAATTTTGCATTCTGCTTGATAGTAAGAAGTGCACTAAATTAAGAGACAGTGAACTCTCAACAGTAAATTTTGCTTGAGGGTTAAACTCTGTTCTACTGAAAGGTCACCACATGATTCAATGTTTTTAATCCTTCCACAGTGTAATGACATTTTAGGGGATGTTTGCAAACATATATCAGGGTTGTCTATACAAAATCACATTTGATTTCAACTCATGGAGAAGGGATGTTTCCTCCATTGTGTATAAAGTTTGTGTTAATTTAAATTCTGTCACTGGAATTTGTTTTACATATATTCTGGAACAGAATATAAATTGAAACTGTTGAAATGCATATCGTTTCACTGCAGACAAAATAATTATTATGTTACTCCATCGACCACCTCCCCCTACCCAAAAATAAGTCTGTCTTAAGCCATTCCCTTTAATTTTGCTGGGAGTAGTAGGACATGCAAATTTAGGAAGGGAAGAAACTTTTTATAACTGCATATAGGTGTTTAAAACAATCTAGACCCCCCTGTAAGGGAAATGGAAATCTGGCTGCCTATGGGTATATCTACTGGGTGGAATGAACCTTGTGTAGGGATATCCAGGATACCACTGGTGGCCCTGGTATCCAGATAACCCTCTGCCCTGTGCGAGGCGGGGAGCACGTAGTACGGGAGGCCTTAGTGCAGATTTTAAAAGCAAGATTGCCGTATTAGGAGGGCACCGCACCTAGTCTCGTAAATCCTACCTTCAGCAAGATTGATCATTTGGACATAGGACCCCACCATTCCGAATTTGAAAAGTATTACTGGGACCATGCTGTCAAACAGTCATGTACTCTCTGGTGCTCCTCATCTTGAAAGGAATCCTTCAGTCACCCAATGGGAATATCAGAAGCTATTAAAGAACAGTCCATATATATATATCACAGAAATCTGCATTTCATTAAGGACAGATTATGGTTAGCACACTGCAAAAACATCTTTTAAAATGAATAATTTGTGTACTTAAATAGATGGATTTGTCACTGCAAAACTACTTGTCAATTTGAGTCAGATTCACCAAGCAGCTACAGCTGGAAATGGTTTTATCAAAGAAGGGGCTTCACCACACTGACAGAAAACTTGTCCTTATTCCCTTGTTTAATTCACTCATCCACTGATTAAGGCAACTACACATATTGCAGCACTTCTCTTTCCTCTTAAACTTAAAGATCATCCCTCTTTAGCACTCTGGAAAGTGTTGTGTCTCATATGCTAAAGAGTCGTTCTCACTTGCAGTATTTCGTGCAACAGGAACATTTCTGATAGAAAGGACTGAGAGGCCCTTTCCTAAGAAAATCCTCTACTTGTGCTAATGCAGTCGCTCTCAACCAGGGACCTGCGCTCCTGGCCCATCGTGAGCATGTCACTGGTGGAGCATAGCACGGTTTATTAAGTGACACATTGAAGTACACAATATGGCCAGCTTTCGCAAGGCAACTCATCTGCAAAGCAAAATTGGAGCCATTGGCTTAGAGGTTAGGACACTCTTTTGGACAGTGGGAAAACTAAACTCATGCCCACTTTTTGGTTCATAATAGATTTGCCAGAAAAACATGGAGCAACAGTGTGCACACACCCTTCTGAAAAGCGATGGAAAAAAATTTTGTACTAGACTGCTTAAATTTATGCAAAATAGAGTAGCTACCACAGGGAGAATGAAAGTGCCTCATCTCACATTACTCATCACATCTTCCTCATATAACTATCTTGAGAAGTCCCCTTAACAGGAAATAATTGAACCTAACTTTCCACATCCTGGGTCAGTGCTCACACTAAGCATCCAATGAAATGAGGAAGGTCTCCTCTTGACCCTGTTCCACAAGACATACTTCATCTCATCATCTTAGGTTCTTAGGATCTAACTCCTTTTTTTTTTTTTAACCTTTCTTATGTGTCAAAAAAAAATCCCACCTATAATTTCAGGTAGAAGAAGGTGTTTTCTTTGACAAAAAAAAAAAAAAGGAAAAACCCCTCAATTTTGTTCATCTCTTTGGTTTATGACAAAACCTGATTTTCAATGATTTCAAATTTTTCTCATGAAGAAGAGAGGAGAAGGGGAGAAGAAGTAGCTGAATCATGCTGTAAAGCATATATTAGCTCATTTCAGAATAAAAGCACTTCTATTCAGGAACAAGTTCTTGATCAGGCACATAAAGAACAAAGAAAACCACCATCTTGGCCCTGAATTTCTGATATTGTGGACAGTTCACTTTGTGGACTGTTCACCTTCTTCAGGGAAGGAGAACACTCCGTGTTTCCTTCCTTACACAGTCCACACTGGGGGCAACTCCAGCAACATGGAGAACTAAGGTGTTGCAGCTAAGTGCACATGAACCAAGTGATGCTTATATGTGTACTCTGTCACCTCTTCCTTCACAAAGCCAGTAGTGAAACAAAGTGCAGAAAATAAAATTCATGAGATGCACATCTTTATACGTATTGCTCATGTAGCCATTGATGATTTTCCAGTCATTGACAACTGTGAAGGAAAAGGCGGGAGTCACAGAGGTGCATGCTTGTGCACACAGGATGGGTCTTTGGGGGGAATTTAATGAGTTAAAGATCAGATTTTTGAAGTTTTTGTCATTGTTTACGGAAGACTTGCCTGACTTGTGTACCAGGGAGATGAGATTATGATATCAGTGCTCAGATACAGGGCTTTTCATCTTGCATCTCTCTCTGTCCCTTGGCTCACCATGGAAAATGAAATGAATACTCCTGCTGTGCCTATTTATGGAAGGTGTCCCAAACTCACAAAGCACTAATGACTAAATGGAGCATTCAAGGGAGGAACAATGAGTCGTGCAGGCAGAGGGGAAACAAATTCTCACAGACTTAGTGACAAAACCATGAGAACTGCAGTCTGTTAAAGGAAAATCTGCAAGCCCACTGTCTGTACTGGTATGATTGTACCAAATTTTCAGATTTCTGTCCACAGCAGCCAACAGAATCATTGCATTGGTTTTGTTTCATAATAAGAACAGCTGAGAGAAAAATTTTATTTTCTTTTGATCTTATTGTCACATAATTGGTGTGTTTGACAGGAATAAAGAAAGTCTTGCAAAACATATCATATTTTCATTTTCTCAACATCATATCTTGGCATCAAGCAGAAGAAAGTTGTATATAACAGCTCCTCCTCCCCTCATTTCTTCTTCACTCATCACTAATGACTAATGTGTTTTAGATTCTTCCTCTTTTATAAATTGTCAGCATTTTCATAGGTGCTCAGGGACTTGTTAAATAGCCTACGTTATTTGCATCAAGTAGTTTTTCTTCTTTTTTTTTCCCTTTCTCTATTTTCAATTTTTTTTTTCTTAATTTATCTTATAAATATGACTCACCTCTGTCATGCTGAAAGAAACTGGTGGTTGCACTGTTTAATGATGCAAAAAGAAAAGATTCCACATCGGGGGAAATATAATTTCCTCTGTAGTGAAACTGCACATGTAAACCACTGTTGGTTTGACAATTATGCCCTAAGCTCTGACAAGCCTGCAAGTGGGCATTGTGCCATTTGAACAGTAGGGCAAAATTGCAGGCAGTCAAAAATCTGGCTCAAACATGTTTTTTGAGGGAACAATCCCAACTAAAAATACTCCTATTTTTCTGAACTCAATTTATTCATGCACATGCTGATGTACCATTAAAGATGACATAGGAGATTACTTTTTCTTAAACCGAAAGATTAGAAGAGCCACAGAGAGGGGAGAGAAGCACTGATGTCTTGTGGACGTACAGAATAGACTTGAGGTAGAATTTTGAAAGACAAATGCTCTGGAGGCATTTCCTACCCTACTTCTGTACTTCCCACGGAAGGCAAGGTAGGGGTCCTCTTAGTCCACCCCAAAGTGATGACAGGGATGCGCTCTCCAGTACTGCTGTGCCCTGCCTAGAGACTCCCCCAGGCACTTCCCTCTAGATGAGCAGCAGACAAGATCTGGTACGTACCCTCAGCGAGTCTCCTCTGTTGCCTGCTGGACCTGCCAGGCTGGCCTGCAGCTTCCAAACACCTTTGAGTTCCACCTTTCCCTGCTTACCTTTCCATGCCAGACTTCTGGATGGAAAAGAGTAGCTATGAAACCTCTTTTGAAACATCTGATGTAGGCCACCACTTTCTGCACCTTACAGGGTACAAGGGAGATAATGATGATGGTGAGGCAGTCCTCACAGTCCAAAAATTTCAGTGTAACAGATTCCACCTGAAAATGAAGTCCAGTACATTGAGGTCTTTGTAGTATTACTGCTGCATATGTAAATATAATGTATGTTTTCATTCACTAGAATTTAACTTTTTTTTTCCCTTTTACATTAGTTTCTTCTGATTTGCAGTTATGAAACTTTTCAGTAATGTGTATTTGTGGTATTTCCTGTGGTATACACCTCTAGGAGAGCCAGGTATGCCTAGGAAGAGGGGAAGAAAAAAAACCGTGAAATTTTGGAGGCTGTTTGGAACAGTGTGCTTACACATATGGTGTTTCTATTGCTTCAGCTCAATGAAATGGATGTGACAGTGCTGGGGAAAACTCATGAAACTTGTTGCTGTCTATTGAACGCTCCCCTTCTGTGCTAACTAAAAAATGATGTGTAAGCTGCCACTGCTGCTGCTGTTATTTAGAGCAGCAATAGGAGAGTGCAGCTCTTACATGGTCTGGTAGATTTGGTGATAGGGAGAAAACAAAAAAGGCTGGAGTCTAAACCACAGGTAAAAATGCCTGAATGTTTCATTTTACTTGTCCCTTTTGTTTTAGATGGTCCAAACTCCTTTCTTAAAATATTAATTCCTCCTAGGAAGGAGAAATAAAGTACTCTAAGAAAGTACTCCAACACTTTTAATACATAGAGGCCACTCATTACTTTGAATAAAGGGCTTTCCTTCCTATCCTTTCACAATGCAAGGGAGAAATTCATGCCACAGTACAGACGTTATGCAGTGTTCCCTAACTTCCTCTGCTAATGTGCCACAGCTCTGGCAAGTAACATCTCTACTGCCCTAGGTCTCAAATAGGAGATACTCTGCTGCCCTGGTCCTGGTGATACTCAAATAAAGGTTGAGAGGGGTGCTAGACTGCATTGCCTCGCAGTGAGATACGGTGATCCATAATACAAGACCAATACTGCCAAACTGAAAGGACCTAACTATGAAATGACATTTACAACCCGGAAGTGAAACACTACTATCTTAACTTTTCATTTTTTCTAAATAAACTTGATTGATTTTACATCTCATCCCTTTTACCCCTCCTCTTCTTCTTTCCGCTTTTCTTAACAGTAAATTATTTGCTAGGCTGGTTGTTCCAAGTTCTCTTTAAGTTAGTTTTTTTTTTTTCTAGGTAATTAAATGTAGTCAAGTTTTTGGCTCCTCTGTGACCAAAGCAAAATATTTTTCTTATCCAGAGAAGTATTCTGATGCAAGGGAAGTGACTTCATATAGCAACATTTCCTTCAGGAGACATTCTTGAGTCCTTCCCCGAACAGGGCAACATGTTTCCCACACTCAGAGAAAGCTCTAGAGTAGATTGATTGTCACCAGATAGCTGGTTCATACCTGCAGCATCTTCAGTGCTTGAGAGTCACACGTATGCTCAGACCTTTACCGATCAGTTGTGTATGACTGGTATGGACAGACTTTCTAGCAAATGATTCTGGTCATGTCATGATTTTCATTAATATTATGAGAGAAAACATTATATAGCAGCTGCCTGTAACAGTGTTTGTGTGTTGCTCTGATTTACAGCATTTACTGTATGTGGTTGCTCTATTAATCTTTCTATATGAACAGTTTCTCTGTTTAATTAAATTGGGCCCAATGAGGCAGTGCACGGGCCTCTGATAAGCTCATTCATCTTTATTTGATTCTTTGCTGACACGTTAGTTGCCCTGTGACATAGGTTAAGTCATTGAGTGGCCATTACCTCCTCATTTACTCTCTCATGTTACTCCTAACCACCTTCCTGAAGTCAAATCCAGATGATTTGTGCCAATTTCATGGGGGCACAAACTGGAACATCCGATAACTTTCTACATGGCTGACTTTATACAATCTTGCTTGCACATCTCAAGCTGCAATGTCTGTCAAAATACAATTTTTTTCCCTCCTCCTTATGGGCTTTGATAGAGCTATGAGTACTAGAGGTCTCAATTATAAAATGTCATGACACTGCCGCACAATTTTTTACAGTAATTTCACAGTGTCACTTTGTGATTATTTCAGGATAGCTTTGAACCATGACTGAAATGAATTGTGGCCCTTAGTGTATTGGGTGATACAAATTGTGAGCTGGTGTGACAGAGAGTTAGGCGTTGTTAGGAATAAACTCCATGCGAAGAGAGGGAAACGTGTTTTTTTTCAGAAATGCTACAAAAAGCAAACAACAAAAGGGAGGTAGGGGAAAGGAGGTAGAAGAAGAGAGAAGAAAACATTTGCAACAAAGCAAGTATTGGATGCGCACCTTTCATTCAAATGATCTGGTAGCTGAAGTTGGGGCTTTTCCACGGTCATACAGTAGAAGCTTAACCTGGAATTCTGTGATTAATGTCCTCAAACTCCGTCCTCAGGTGTGGACATGTGTCCTGTGTGCTTCCTAAAAAAAAAAAATCCAGCTTGTTTAAACATCCAATGCTTTAAAAATATGTAGTGAGGAGACAGACAAATGCCTTACCAAGCAAATGTTGATCTTGGCAGGCAATCCTGTCATTTTGTGATACCACTTTGAGTAGTTTTAACGCACAGTTGTTCATACAGAATGAGTGAGTCGAGGGACCTTTGCAGATGTCTCCAGCACCTCCCTCGCTGAAATAGTGAAGAGAGAGGTATGAGGCGCTTCTCACAGACCGAGGCTTGTGAGGAGCTGGAGAAGGGAAAAGTTTGATCTTCTTCCACTGTATGAGTAAGCCAAATTTTGGGGCCCAGTTCAGTAAAACGGGTAAATAAAGTATTACACCTAGTCCTCTGCAACCTCGTTACCTTCAAAAGCTGGGGGAAAGCAACAAATCAACATCCTTAGTCTAAAAGAGGGACAATTTGCCATTTAAAGAAAGTTTTTTTTTCAGCACGATTCAGGGGGAATCAAAGCCTTAGGAGAGGAAAGCAAGGATAGAAGAGGGAGGGGAAAAGGTGTTCGCTGAGATCATTCTAAACCTCTGAAATTTGTCTAAGATAAATGAGATTTGTGAAACAACCTATCTATTGTGCCGGGGAAGCTGCAGATATGGGAGCATTTTCTTAATTGTGAGAAAAGACAACAAATGCTGTCAAAGCAAATTTTTGTTTACATTTGAAATCAAGTTTCAGCTAAAACACAGACAAAATACGCAGTTATTTTATTGATGGCCATGTCTTTGAAAGTTTTACTCATTGCTTAATGTTTTGACACGAACTTTTACCTTTTATCTAAGGTAAAGGTTATAATGGCCTGTAACATGCTGGAAATATTAACACTCCTAACTCAAAATTCAATAGCAATTCACCTCTTTTCTAAAAAGAATAACAAAAAACTAGTAAGAAAAATCCTATCGAAGTCACTAGATATTCAGTTTGGTTTATTTTTATGTATGAGATATCTTCCGGAATCTGTGTGTGTATTTTAGCTCCTGCCTTCTGAAGCCTGGAGTAAAATTAGCTTAAGCAGCTCTCCATCATAACAAAGGAACTTCAGGAGTGATCCTGTTAGCTAGCCTAGGTTTAGGATTTGCTAGTACCTTGCTAACTTGATTGTTAAACAAAAAAACTTTAGATTTTTAAAGAAAAAAAAACTTTAGATTTTTTTTCAATTGCAGACTTTTTTTCCTCTCTCCCTTTCTTTCTTTCTCACTCTTTCTTTCCCCATTTTTGAAATCTACCTGACACTGATGAATCTCCTTAAGTTTTTTTGTTTGTTTATGTGAGGATTTTCTTAGTCTTTGTTTTTATGCAGTGAGAAGTATTACAGCAAGTAAAACAAAAACAAAACAAAAATTGATCGTATAAATGATAGGCAGCACAAGAAACAAGTTTGACAGCAAATGTTAAATGGCATTAAAAAAAAACCCCTTTTATCTCTTCTCATCTCCCAAAGTGTATGTTTCATGTAAAGTACAAGCCACTTGTTGCCAGCAGAAATGGTCATCTCATTTAGACTGTATTGCTGTGTACTTTCACCCAGCACTGATAACATTACTTTATATTGCAGGTTCAAGCATTTTTATGTTACATAGAACAAGGATAACCTTCTTGCATCTAAAACTCCTTTCTCCTTACAAGAAAACTCAATTAATCAATTAGAATACTTTACTCAAATTACAGGGGAATTATGTGCCTCCGCCACTGAAAAGCGTTGGAACTTGCGGTGCATTACAGCAATCAAGAATACTTAATTTCCAGATGGGACAAATGAACAAAGTATGAGTCATGCTGAACGTTTACTCCTAAAAGCCATCAGTGCTAATGGTTTTGTAACCTTTGTAAATTTAATACGAGCTTCATTTATACAGCAGTGAAACCCACGTCAGGATGGTATAATATTACTGCTTATATGCACAGAGCTTTATGCAGCCACACTCTTAATTGCATAAATAATAAAGATAGATTTTGAAGCAGGCATCTGCTTACACTACTTTTTGTGAACAGATATGATCACACTGTGCTATCACACTCTAAGAAGTGCACTTAAGGCAATCAATAAGTAATGATTCATAACATTTTTTTCCTCAGTGAAATTATGATAAGTAAAGATTAGATCAAGAAAGAAGAATATTTTTAGTGCCTTTTTGGAAGAATATCTTGACTATGTCAGAGTATTCAGAGAGGCTTTTTAGAGTTTGTAGTCAAACTTTTTCACGTTTAAAAGTGTTTGATTCATATTCAGTTATCATAAACTGATTTCTCTGGTAGTAAACAATTGCATAAATGAATAGTTTATTACTAATCTTAGAATCATAGAATAGTTTGGATTGGAAGGGACCTTTAAAGGTCATCTAGTCCAACTGCCCTGCAAGGAGCCATTCATAGCTATTACCAAATATTATACTGCTATGTGGTGCCGATCCTGGTGAATATATTGAATAAATATGCTTCTTTACAAAAGTATCTTTCAAACATAGCCAGGAATATCTTTGTGTATATTGGCAGTTGTTTCCAGTTATAAATTGCTCTAGAAGAATGATGGCATACTTATGGGTCTGTCTTTGAGACTCTCGTGAGTTAGTTTAATAGCAGTAGTAAAGACTGTAGCTGTGATATTCTCTTCCCTCCTTCCTCTCCCAAATAGTGGATTCTCTCAAGGGAACCATTCTTTGCTGGTTTTTTGGAGAAAAGATGGAGATCATAAACCCAGGAAGTGTGTAGCTTTATTTTCTTTTGCAACCTTCAGTGGGATCAATGAACAACCATAGGCAACTCCATGGGGCCAACCAAAGACATTACCAGCAGTGCAGTAATGATGGGATGTGGGTACTTTAAGTCTTTTTTTAGCTGTTTTTTTTGAGGAGGGAAGATAGATCCTGCAGTCCTCTGTAAAAGGAGTAAGCCCTTCTTTCAGTGAAATTATGCACATACAAATTCAGTAGTGTCAGATGATTCCTAGAGACATTTTGTCCCTACATCTCGCTGCTTGTGCTAGAAGAGGGCTCTTTTACCCCAGTCCACTTAACTTGTGGTTTTGATCTGTTTGGTTTGGTTTAGTTTTCCTCCTTTTCTTCTTGCTGTATTTAAAACAATGAATTGACTAGAGCTGCTCTGAGTGTTAGTGACATAATACAGTGATTCCCAGTGCTGCGGATTTTTCTAAAATCTAGGTATAAAAGCATACTAGGAAAATGTGTAAAGAAGGCAAGTTGCAAGGAAAAGAGTTACTGGTCCTCTCTCAACATTGTGATGATACAAGATTATATTTATTTTCCAAATTTAGTTTCTGAAATTATTTCCTAGCTATTTTTTCTTTTTTTTTTTTTTTTTTTTTTGTTAGCATAGCTGTGCCCCTTCCCACCCTTCCAAGAGGAACAGAATTCTAGTTTATTTCTTTTCCACAGGAAAAGTTTTTGTTTTTTCTATGGAGATTCAAATCTACAAAAGTATCACTGATTTTGATGAAGTTAGACAAGTTTTAAAATAAAGCTGAGATATAAAATCTGACACTGCTTAAAAACACACTGAAAATTTTTCAGCTTGTCCAGAGAGCAGCCACAATTGATAAGGTTTTCAGGTGAGGTGACAAATATGCCTCAAAGTGCTTTTTCAGTTGATATACAAATAAAACAAAATTAAAATTATCAACAGCAATCCTCAGAAAATTAGAATATTTATTATGCATTTTTTTTAAAAAAAAAGCAACTAGTCATCATTAAATGTGTTGGTGTTCATTGCAATTAAATTAGTCTTAGTTAATTCATTAAATATTAATGTGAAATTCAAATTCAATTCCATAGAAATTATAATCTGGCAATTAATTAACATATTAAAATGGAGAAGCATTACCTGTCCCTTCAAGGCAAAAATCTTCCTTTTTAATGAAGAAATCTTTCAGGGATGGAATAATGGTTTGGTTGTTGTTTTTTTTTTTAGTGATGGGAGATTTGTAGGGAAAAAAAAAAGAATTTTACAAATTGCCTAGATGTTTTGTTTCTTTCTGTGCTTTAAAGATATTTTCAGATATTTTTCTGTGAAATGTCTTTAGACCAAGATTAAAATAATTTTTTAAAATGTAACTGAAAAATTTCTATTTGATAATTGTAGTATTTCATCAGTTTCTTGGAAAATTATATGGCAGTCTGATAGTCCCTGTGCAATGAAACATATCTGCACATGATGTAAAAAAAAAAAAAAAATACAAATAGTGGACTGCATGACTCCAGTGTGATGCTCTAGAAATGAAGCCTTGAGTATAAACCCGTGTATGATGACCTGTGCAGCATGTAGTATGTGGCTAGCTGGTCTTTTTATGCTCTGTCACAGGTACATGGAAGAGCCTGCTCTATTAACTGGCCTAACTATCGATACTACCTACTGACAGCATTCATTGCTTTTTTTGGGGCAGAACGGTTTTATGCCTTAAAAGCTTTAGAAATTAAAAGCACAAAATCATTGACTGGTTTGTGAAAGCTTTGGCCAGAGAACCAGGTTTTTAAAGGCTGACCATTTCTTGTTGTAAGTCAAAACAGTAAACTTTGATAAATCTAAACAAGTGCTTTTCTTTATTCATGAAAATTTTATAGAAAAAACTGCTTTGAAATCATACTGGCGAATGCTGAAGATGAATATTTGTTTATGCTATATATGAAAATATACCTTCATTTTACACATTGATATATGATGAGGAAAATAGGCAACTGAGATGAAAAAACTTGACTGTTTTTTCATTTTGGAAAATTATGAGGAAAAAAAAAAAAAAGGAAGATATACTTTCCCTCTCATTTCAGCTCATTTGAAAACCCAGTATGATTTTCACCATTTTTATCAACCATGAGACTATTTCCTATAGGTGTTGCCTGTGAGATACAGTAGTTTGCCCATTCTCAATGCTCTAGTTCAGTGCTACTTCACATTTTTTCTTGCATTTTCATCTCCAAAACTTCGGTGTAGTTTGAGTGCCTGTTTTAGATGGATGCCATTCATTGAAAGATGATCATAGTATCTAGGAAGTGCCTGATTACCCATTGGTTATCAATATTTTTTTTTAAAAAGTACTGGCATGCTATTAATTGTGATTGCAATTCTTGTGTCATGCCCCTAGAAGAAATATATTTGAATTCCAAGTGCCAAACAGCTTCTTTAATTGTTTTTGTGGAAAATATTGAACACTGTAGAGAAATAATGTTGGAACTAGATTCCCGTTCTGTACATCTGGTGTTACTGCCTTAGATGAAATGGTGTTGTTTAAGCAGCATCACTAGAGCTGAAGTCTGATCTGTTCTGTTAGTGCAAGTATAAAGAAAATAAAAGCAAAGTCAAACACCAAATTTGTATCCACATTTGACTTTTTCAGTATTTGTACTTACTGAAATCACTAATTGAAGTTGATTGTCCTTTACATAAAAAAAAAATGGTTAGCTAACATCCATTCAAGACTCAGCCTTGAATGGATGGCTCAGACTGGTATTGAAGTACAAAGGAGGGTTCATAAAGAGCCACTTTTCCTCTCCTGCAGTGGTACTGTGTATTTTCTTTTCTATCAAACTTCTTACAAGTGAGATAGAAAATCTAGTTACGCTATCAGTGTTAGCCCAGCCTCCACTAAGTAATCCATGTGGTTTCCATATGGTGGCAAGCTTACTCCGCAGAAAGGAGATGGGTGCAGAGGCAGCACGCGTGCTGTGCTTCAAAGAGACACCCTTAAACAAGGTCCCCGTGAGTTGCTGCTGAGATTATCCACTGCTGCTTCCAACTGAAGGTCATGCTTTAAAGTACCCTTGCATCCACAGGCCAAAGAAAAAGAAATACAGTAGGGTTCTTAGATGTTTAGATAGCTTTTGGCTGATAAATAAAGCTTTCTTTTAGAAAAACAAATTATTCTTAGACTTAGGATTAGGTTTAAAATAAAAGTAGCATATGTTAAAGGAATAGACCTTACAGTAGGGAGAAAATGAAGAATGTGACAAGGAGGGGGCGGTTAAGTTTTCTAGGCTTGTTTAGTGTAGATGTAAACCAATGAACATTTAATATCATTGCATGCATGACAATAAAATAATTGTGTAAATGACTTGTGTTCAGAGCTATATGCACACCATTTACTGTACTCCACCTGAGCTTCTTTAAAGGAGAGGTGCACGTGATAAATGACGGGTTGGCATGCACACCATATGCCACCAATATACTGCAGCAAGAATCAGGAAAGCCCTGCCCACGTATATAGTCCCATTTCATTTCTTTCAAGCAGCGCATTATGTGCAGAATCCTCTTAGGTATTGTCTAAATTCCTCTGTACAGATAAGGAAAACTTTGAACTGACACAGGTAGAAAACTTATTTGCATTCGATTTCTATTTGTCTTGAAATTCTAATAAATACAGAGAACATTTGCTATTTTAAACTAATTATGCTAAAACACTTGCAAACCTTTAGAAAACAAAGTTCACTTTTTGCCAATAGTAATCATAGGTAGATTAGCTCAAACTTGTGACTAAATCCTGAAAAGTGTTTTGACAATGCAGAATGTCTATAATTGTCCTGTAAAGAGAACATGGGGACTGTGCCAAC
Organism: Chlamydotis macqueenii; assembly: GCF_036417535.1. Taxonomy (NCBI): domain Eukaryota; kingdom Metazoa; phylum Chordata; class Aves; order Otidiformes; family Otididae; genus Chlamydotis; species Chlamydotis macqueenii. Next base: position 64,065,931 of record NC_141557.1, on the reverse strand, counting down.
AACCCCTTGTTTTCCACTTCACTAGTATCTTGTGTCACACTCATTCATTATCTACACAGTAGCTGTAAAAATAGCAGCCTTTCTAGGCAATTGCTTTGTTGCAGATCTACAAGGGAACTGAAAGTTCTCATTTTATTAAAAAATCTACATAGGTCTTGGCTAAAAATGTTACTATTTTGAAGAACTTATTTTCTTTTTCTGTGAAAAGACATGACTTAACTAGAAGAACAGTCATCCAACCATGCAAAAATCCCATGAAGTACCATACAGAATTTGTTTTGGTGGTTTTTTTTGTAAACAGTAAATTGTTTCCTCATCATAGAAAAAAAGCTTACAAGTAAATGTAAAACCTGGTATTTACTTTGTGTTTAATTTTTTACTCTTTGTGTAATAGAGGAATGTTTCATCATAGAATTTCAAGGAAGATGATGCAACTGTCTTGGATAAATATCCAAGATTTTATCAAAATATTTTATTCTAATAAGACATGATTATTAGTCTTTCACACAAGTGACAGAAATTAAAAATGTGAATGAACGTACTGGCAGTCTGCCGCTCTAGCACAAAAACACAGTGTAGCTGCTGCAGGTCACTCATTCCTGCTACCAGGAATTACGTTTGTTGTGCAGTGGATGGTCTATAAATGTGCTCAGGGGGTTGATGGGCTATCAGCTGAAACAAATATTCAGTCACAGATTGGACAAAGCCTTTAAAACATTAGACTACATTCAGAAGAAAAATTAAGTCAGCGTACAGTTATCAAGATAAGCATAGTGAAAAAAGTACACTTTGCCTTGTAGGCATCAATAAGTGAATTAAATTATTATCTTGCAAGCACAATTGTATTCCTATTTTTTACTGAAATCTTAACTTTAGTTAGTATTCAGTAAGGCTTTTTAAGGTGAGATGCACTTGATTTAGCTTGTTTTTGAATTTCAAAACTGCCTTATGCTACACTGTGTCCATGCGTGAATATCAGAAGCGCCTTTGACACCCAAGTGCCACCTGTGAGCTCTGTCACTCTCTGCGAGCCATCAAGACCTGCACTGTGGCACTCATCCAGCCACACGTGGCTGTCAAGAAGGGCTCGGGATCAGCATCAAGAGCAGGAATGCCCCCTAATCACACTTTTTAAGGCACAACCAAGATCATAATTTTGTAGTAAATTTTAGCAGGCACAAGGAGGGATTTCTCCTCTCCTTGCTCCCAAAATTTCTTTCTGATTTGGGCTGCTCCCCACAGTCCCTTTTCTTGTGCACAAGGCTTCTGTCTCAGCTTAGGGAACTGAATCAGGCAACTGACGTGCATTAAAACCTGCTCTTTTCTGGGAGGGATCATGTTCACTTCCAAGCAGATTTCATTTGGTGCGTGGCTATGTGAGTGTTCCAACTAGCAAAGGGCAGGGCTCCTTGAGGTCGGTATTAAACAGCTAGAAAGTTGCACTGGGAGGGACTAAGCCTTTTTCTGGTATTGCCAACTTAACGTTAGACACCAGTTTAGCACGTAAGGAGCAGCTCCTCTCCTGCTTGTCAAACCCAGCGGGTTAAAGCTCTCACAGAGCTCTCTCACAGCTTTCCATTCAAATTCAGGACTGGCAACATGGTACTTTAAAATGGTTGCAAATAGATCTCATGTTTTACCAACATCCCTTCTTTCTGCTTGAGCCTGAGGCTGGAACAGGTAATGAGTTTAGATGCTTGCAACAGCTACATCTAGGTTGTGAACTCCCATCTACTTTGTTGCTGCTACCTTAAAAAAACTTTATTGTTATAATCTTTTAATAGCGTGCCATCAAACTTGTCAGCTACTCATTTAGGGATAGAAGAAAGAGGTAAGAACCACTAGCATATTACCTTCATGCACAGCAGGATATGTCCAATTTGTTATTTCTCATCACCACTAGAACTGTGAACTGTATATGTCCAAAAATGTAATTAAACATCAAAATTCCTGATGTGTCTTGTAAGCACTTGCAGATTGGTAACAGCACTGTGTGCTGGGGCAGAAAGGAAAGTGGAACTGCAGGAGGCTCCTGGAGCTTGCCTGGTATTCTCCTGCCTCCAAAGGGGTAAGAGATAGAGGGTTTTCAGAGAAAGATCTGTATTGGCAGCTTTGTCTTGGTTGTGCAAAGATGCAAGTCTTTTCTTCATCCTTGCTTTTGAAAAGCTATTTCTAGAAAAGCAAAGAAAATTAAGGGCTGTTTTATAACACCATGGGCATTAAAGTAACTACCATAGTCATCTCATATTAACATGCTTTGTGAAACTCTAGACAATTCAAAAGTCATAATCATAGAATCTTTAAGGTTAGAAAAGACCTCCAAGATCATCAAGTCCAACTGTCAACCCAACCTACTAAACCCAACTGTCACCATGCCTACTAAACTATGTCCTGAAGTGCCACATCTACATGTTCTTTGAACATCTCCAGGGATGGTGACTCCACCACTTCCCTGGGCAACCTGTTCCAGTGCCTGATCACTCTTTCGGTAAAGCATTTTTTCTTAATATCCAATCTAAATCTCCCCTGATTCAGTGCCTGATCACTCTTTCAGTAAATATTTTTTTCCTAATATCCAATCTAAACCACCCCTGATGGAACTTAAGGCCATTTCCTCTCGTCCTATCACTAGTTACCTGGGAGAAGAGACCAACACCCACCTCCCTACAACCTCCTTTCAGGTATTTGTAGAGAGTAATGAGGTGTCCCTGCAGCCTCTTTTCTCCAGACTAAACAATCCCAGTTCCCTCAGCTGCTCCTCATAAGACTTGTTCTCCACACCCTTCACCAGCTTCGTGCAGTCATAGTGCAGTATGATTTACATACTTACAAGAAAACAAAGCAGTCTTGCCATAAGTGACTAGATATCTCTATTTCTATATTGATGTACCCCTGCACTTTGCTAGGGAATACTGCAGATGCTGAAACAATGGTTCACCATTATCCCTTTGTTTCAGGTTAGAAAGCAAAAGTACAGCAAAGACACTATTGACCTGTTTGCGTTTTTAGAACAACTGTGTCCAGTGAAATACAAATGAAAGATTATTTTCATAGCTTCCCATATTTCTTGTCAAGTGAGAACAAGCAGATTACATTTTAATTTTAGGGAAGCTATAAGGTACAGTTAAAAGTAGTGAACTATAACACTTCAGAGAGGATAACTGTTTTCATATGTTGGTTCTCTTTGTCTGCTCTGACCAGTAGCACAGAAATCAAGATGAGACTACTCGAAGGAAAGCACTGGAAGCACGAGGGAAGCAACCATAGATACATACGGAGCCTCTCTCGTGTATGATGAAGGCATAAAGCTACTCTAAAAAGTATGTGTGGAGAAAAAGAAAGGGAAAATGAGGAGATTCTCAGAAATATGGGTGGATACCAGATAAGTGTATTTGCTTTCTAGCAGCAGACATCAAAACTCCAAATCAAAATCTTTTATCTTTTGTAGGAATTTTAATTAAAGGGGCCTAGAATGGAAAGGAAGAACACTCATCTCTGAGCTTCCAGAACTGAGGGGAGACTCCCTCTGCAACACATGGAGGCACACACTTTCATCACGAATCTTCTCAGCTCCTAATTAATGTTGTTGCTTTTCAGTGACAAATGCTCTGACTACTGGAACTCTTCTGCACTTTTGTTTGAAATAAGACTCTCCCCTTTTCCTCTTCACTTTTATAAAGGTCTCAGCATCGATATAGACTGTATGCGTCTATCTTGTCTAACTTTTATCTTCGATGCAATAGAGAAATCCATATAAGAAAATGCAAGCCAAAGCAGAAGGTGTTTTGATGTTAGTGATTGCTGCCACCAAACGGAGATTTTCTTGTAATTATAGTATAGAATTCACCTGGAAGCATATGTTTACTACTGGTGAAATACTATCAATACTATACAATTGTTATAAAGAGATTTAGTACTGTAACTCTGTGTAAGGTTTTCTTTAGTATATATAATCAGCACATACACCAGATATGCCCTCAAATAAAAAAGGGCACTTGAACCTTTCCTTTTGAAGGATAAAGAAAACTTATTAGAAGGAAGTATTGTTCATTACTAGAATCAAAGAGCTAGCAGAATATTTTGGTCAAAAGGAACAGCAAAAAAATTAAGCCATTTGTAATGAAAACTTGCTACTAGGTTTATCAGTGTAATCTTATTTGGTTTCTGTAAAGAAAAAAAATAAATTATTTCCATTTCACTTGGCATGATATTTTAGTGATCTTTTGAATGAAAAGGAAAAGTAAAAGATCCTCTGTTAACAAATGGGACTTTACAATGGGAAGCCTAAATTAGTTAGGTCTCATATTTCAGGAGTGCAAGATCTTTGAAGTGATCTTTCCTATCACAGGAATTCACTGTTTTTTTTGAACAAGTCTCAAGAGGCTTGCAAATACCTGGCTTGTAGATCTCTACTTGTACAACTTAGCAGCAGGTAAGATTCTTCATTGGGCATAAAAAGCACATAAAATAAGAAAAAAAAATCAGTTTATGAGATGCATTTATAAAAGGTTTGATTGATCATGTTCTTAAATTCGAAAACAAATTATGCTTCTTCCAGTCACAACATTGCTGGCCAGTATAAGTTTCCACTGGAAGATTTCTGGGTTTAACATACCATACCTAAAGAATGTTATCGTGTTGTACTGGATAATGTTATTAGAAATCACTTGTCTCCTTTTTTACAGAACATGGCCTAAAAATTTACAGACCATCCTGTTCCACACGGGATTTAAAAAAGCACTGGAAAGATACAATTCTGGTAAAAATTAGAACCTCACAATATATTTTGAAAGCTGGGAGTATTTAAAGTTAAATGTTAAAACATATCCACCTGTTAACTGCTTCTTAGGTGGTAAGATTGCTCCTGAGGATATTTTTTCACACACTCTCCTAACTGGCCCTTCAGAGATACAGATGTGAAGATATTATGAAAATCAACTATGCACTGAAGCATCATGTTCCCTAGACTTCATTGTCTTGTATGCCAATGTGGTATATAAGCAAAGGGAAAGAATTTTCTTGTGTTGGTTTGACTAGGAAACTGAGAAGTTAGCTTTGCCGTAGTGAGAGCAAAAAAAGAGCAAACTGTGAACGGTTTCACCTTTTTACCCTATTTTCGATTAGCTCCTTGCTTTCCTGGAGAGGGGTGGGTCAATTAATGATCCTGGATCCAGATCCAGAAACCTCAGGACATGTTTCCAAGTTCCCAACTATACTGACCATGTTAAGCAAGGTAAATTATCTTATTTTCTGTGAATGGACTTACTGAAGTTTGTGTTTTAGTAAGTGAAAGTGCTTTCAGTAATACTGGATTCCTTCTTCAGTAGTAACTACCAAAAAGAGCTACATGGAAAATAGATTTCTTTCCTGCAGAGAAAAGCCACGTATGTCTGACAGAGTAGTTTTTGGAAAAATAAAAATGACATTATTTGACTTGCTGGCTTTCCAGCTGTGGATGGCTTGTCTGCTTCTCCAGCTTCCCAGGACACTTACCCTGTCAATCACCAGACCAAGAGTCAGACTGACTTTTGAAGGGGTGGGGACGTGTTGCTTGGGAAGCCACAAAGGATGAGTAGCTGCTGTAGCTTCTCAGCTCCCATCATGGGAAGACACAGTGTTGGGAATTGCAGGGTTCCTGAGAAAGTGCTGAAAACATTCCTGAAAAAGATACCTTTGAGAAATAGGGTGAAATATTGCCTGTAACCAAACTCAAAAAAAAAAAAAATTGCACCCCCAAAAATTACTAACTTCTCTAAATGATGAAAAAAATAATCATAGTTAATGTAGATATTTTGTAAAATAGTAAATATCAGAGGCCTATATATTTATAATCTTTCACTTTTAGAATGGTTCTATGACAAGTATGATGCTATAATTATGAGTACAAATCTTTCTTCACCTAGACAGTCAGATAAGCTAGACATGCCAAGTAATTTTATTCTCTAAAGGTAAATGCAGACTTCTAATCTGTTAACAGGGGGTTTCTCAAGGGAATCTGTATTATTCAGAGCAGAAAAGAAAATAGAATTCTTTAAGTGATAGGGGAAAAACTTTATTGAATGTACATAACAGCAAAAAAAAATCTTTCTCATAGGTCTATTACAGTACATTCAGACTCTTAGAAAATCACAACTATTGACAGATTTAGAAGACAGAAGATCTGTATAGAAAAAACCTACTCTAATTATTGGCTAGCTTGTAATTAGAGAAAAGCAAAATCAAACTATTCATTGATAGGTAGTGACTGAATATAGAATAAGGTGCTGAAAATATTGTTCTCATAATTTCAGAAACTATAAAATAAGAAGTTATTGATACTTAGAAGTGATGCTTGAAGATTTTGTCATGCAGAAAATCAACTGTTTTGTCTTCATTTTACAGCACGAAAGAAGGAAAATGTGTATTGTCATGGTATTTGAAGTGATATAAAGAAATGGTCTAATGAAAGTAATTTGTCTTCTGCTACCTTTTATATCACATTATAGGTACAAGGTTTTGCCATTAGGCACTTTCCTTATCAAGCAGGCATTGCTATTTTCAATCAAAGCAAACAGTTATGAGATGTTCTTTAAAAAGTAGTTCTGTTCAAATAATGTTATTTGTGTTTAAATGTAAACACAGCTGAAAATACAGGTATCTCTTTTTATAGTAAATTTTAAGAGTATGCAAACTGTGGGATGCATTTTTAGCTGCTGGAGAATTACTGTCACTTGAAGAGACCCAGACCAGATGACATCAGATGTGGGTATGGCCCTGTGTCTAAATCCCACTGACTTTCAGGGAGAGAGGACTTGATATTACAATTTAATTGTACCTTGAGTTTAATAAGAATTCTAAGAGTTAATCCTGTGTTAAAAGCACAATGTTCCCCTAAAATGGGCTTCAGGATAAAGCGATACTAAGAGGTTTCAATAACAGTAAGGATCAGACCTTTCTCTTTGTCGCCTTGAACTGTTATTAGATCCTTTTGCACTTATTAACTTATTAACTGAGAAATGGAGGCATACAGTTCTTGGAGACTTATTTGTTTGCAGTTTTCATCGTGTTAACCATCACTACAGAAGATACTATTGTTCAACAGACCTTTCCAGTGTCCTCAGCCTCTGGTTGCACCCCCTCCTCTCAGCCAGGACTGTACATGTGAATGGGAAGGAAGACGTGCTGCTCTTCAGCCTTTGTTGGCTTTTAGAGTCGTCTTTGCCTGCAGTGTAGAAATTGCCATTAATGAAACCTGAATAAATTGGTTTACTGTTAAGGACGGCTTTTTTTTTTTTTTTAAAAAAAAAAAAAAAAGGTTCCTGGGCACCCAATGGTACTGGCTACTGGCAAGTTGTCACTGGGGCTTTGGGAGATGTTTGGCCTGCAAGATGTAATGTAAGTCTCCTTGGTGCTTATCTGTATTTTGGATTTCATTGTAACTTTTAAAAACAGTGACCCATACATTAAGTTCATGCAGCTATAGTGAATTCAAAGTGGTTTACATTTGGCATTTAGTTTTGAAATGCAGTTTTGTCTTAAACCTGGATTGTTCTGTAGTGAGAGGATTGTCCATCAGAAAATGGCTAGTTGGTGGTTTTCTGCCTCCTGAAGGCAGCGTGCAGTGTGCGCAGCATGGAGTCCAGAGAATCCAACTTGTCTGCCACCTAGGCATAAAGCCCTTCAGCTGATGAGATTGAGCTGTATATTCAAACAAACACAAGCCAGCACTTCACTTAACGTATTTGTTAGATTTCTTCCCCTTTTGCCAGCGTTACTGTAGTCTTTAAACAGTGTGACAGAAGTACACTTCCACTTCAGTTAATGGATTTATCAAATACCTTATTTCATGCTTTCTGCTTTTGATTTATGAATTTTGATCCCAGAGACAAGGACCCTGTGAGTATTGATTGCGGAAAATGTCAGACTAACAGAAGTTAATTTCGCTCGTACATGTGGAAGTCTGTGATTCTCTGACAGCGCTGTCTGCGGAGAACTGGCTGTCACCCAGCCCAAGTGACACAGCGCCATCACAACAGCCATCCCCTCTGCCCTGCGCGCTGGGACGAACCTGCACGTGGATGTGGGGCTGGCAGTGGGTTTGGAGGAAGGAGAACATGGAGTCGGGGCAGGGGAGGAGGGTGCGAACTGCCGTGGAGCCAGTCCCTCTGCGGCTCCCTCTGTGTGATTGCGAGGCGCCTGGTGGGATAATGGAATGTCACCCTGCCAGCACCACTGTTGATTGGCGACACTTCATTTATCGATTGGCTTTCTTTGTAAATTATAAGTCTTTTTTCTTTTTTTTAAATGGCAGAGTGAAAGTGTCACTTACACAGTGGAGCACTTGAGCGGTACGTAGTAAATGGTTTGGGTTCGCTCTTCATATCTCTTGCCTATGAGATGTGGTTAAAAACTTCGGACTTCTTGCAGTGTATTTGTTCTGAGTGAAAATATTATTTCAGACCACAGAAGAACAGAGGACAAACTGTGGATGTTGGATGAAAATTAACAATAAATTATATCAATACATAATCTTGTTTCTTCACCAGGAAAGAGAGATTCTCAGTAGCCCCCTACCTTGATGATAATGAAAAGGTGCCCACTTGTTTAAGTTCAAATGGGTTAAATACTTCTGTTAGTCCTGTAATCTGGCTTTTTCTTGACCCTTTTCACTGGACTTTTCATCTGGCACTTTTTCACTGAGAGAAATATCAGACAAGCAAAACCATATTACTTTTTGCTGATTTTTGTCTTAAAATTAGATTAAGAGTACATATAATAAGGTAGGAAAAATGTTAGACTCTATGAAATTATTAGCATCCCAAAGTTAAACAGTCTAATCCAAGAAATGCAGAGTTAAAGTTGCAATTAAAAGACATTAAAAACTATATGTGATGATAAGCACAGCACAGACAGCTAGCCACAGACACTATAACATTGTTATGGCTTGCACTACTGAAAGAATGGAGAATAATCTGTTATTCCCATAGAAAAATATATTTAATTTATTTTTTTTTCTAGTTCAAAAATTAAAGTCACTATAGACAATTCAAGAGATTTTGATAAATAACATTGTTTGGGGATATAGAGAGAAAAGCACCAAAAATGAGATTTTATCACTTTAGTTTCACTTCAAATAGCAAAGCACTCGGGGTACGCTTAGTAATGGGAAGGCAATATAAACAGGTACAATGCAAAAGCTATGCTGCTGGTAGTCCATAAAAGGAGTTTTGAAAGGCAATAGATACTATTTGTGCTCATGATCATAGAAGGAGAGGAGGAAAAAGTCTTAAAGTTTTCTCTCCTTCATCACCATACTTGAAAACAGAGAACTGTTACGTTACATACTGATAATAATCAAATTTTAAACAAGACTTTTTAAGGAAATAAAAGCAGGGATTTAAATTTTTTTTTTTTTTTTTAGATGTGGAGATGGGTACATTAAGGAAGTAGTCCATGTTTCATCTTATTTAGTTATTTTAAGAGATGCCAATTATTATCTTGCACAGCTGAAAGAGAGTAAGGTGTTACTAGGATGCTGATCAACCCCCAGGCAAAAGATCTTAAGCACAGGAAATACCTATGCTGCTCTCCTCCTGCTTTGGAAGTGTTGGATTTATCCACACATGGAGGTGGATAGACAAACCATCATGAGAGAAGAACCGTCACTCCAGAACTAGAATAACTAAGCTGTATCTGAAAGGGGATGGTTTATACAATGGATAGTCAGAACAGAGGGTGCAGGCCAACCACACAACAGTAAAGCATGTACCTCTAACAATCTTCGTTCATACTTCCTGTGGATAGAAACTGCGATGCTCCAGACAAAACTGTGTCAAGCTATAGCTAAAATAAAGTTGTTGTACGTATGGTATGTTGATACAGGTATGTACGTACATGCATTGTACACATACATGCACGCACATAAACACTTCAGTAAGTTCGCATGTTAAACTTATTTGCAAAAAATTTTTCACTCTTGGATTGATTTGCTTGCTTCTTTCTTTCTTTCATTCTTTCTTTCTTTTGGTAATCATTGAAAATAGTGATTAGTTTAGTTAAATATCTATTCGTATAGGGGTGGAGGCTGAGCCCCGTCATATAATCGTGTGTTCAGCTATTTCAGCTGTCCTCACACCATTGACATTCTTTCAGGTCCACTCGGTTTTGCTCTGGAATTTGATTAGACAAATTAATCATACATATAAAACATTTCTATCTAAAGGGGAAAACAAAAGCAGTTTCTTAGTTTTGTGGAAATATGAATGACATCACAGTAATAAGTAAATAAGTAGAGGCTGTATTTATTTTATGAACTTTTTTTTTTGCTATAAAATAAATGTATTTAATGAGGTGTATTAATCCTGGGGGTTTTTTTAAGAAGGCTATAAGAATGGATTTCCATGTGCAATTTCAAGTGATATTTACGTTACCCTTTAACAACAGCTTGACAAAGTCACAGAGTCTTTGTTTTAAAGAAGCGAAAATGCAAACAAATACTCCATCTACTACATAAATACACAAAATCCACTTCTTGGGAGCATGTCAAAAATTATATGAATGTATTGCATATGGTTATATGAAAATCTTGCATTTAAGTCTGTCTCTAAACATGTGTGTGCAACTGCATGTGTCCAAATTTATGTAGTATGTCTAAACCAGGCAACAAAGAATTAAAGAGAACAAAAAATATTCTATATATATATTCTATATTCTGTAAATGCCTTGGCTAGATGGCTCTGAAGAACAAGGAATATTTTTGACTAATATAAATAAGTTATAAAAATTATTTTCTTGTTACACTTCTGAAAATATTTTTCTTAGCATAAGACGTGACTTAATAAACACAAGAACTGTAAAGTGAGTGTTCCATTCAAAAATGCCTCTCATACTATAAAATTTCTATTCTATCTGTAAAAAGCACAAAGACAAACCTAAACCTATTTTAATATGAAAGTTATTATCTTCTATGGTTTCAACCATTGTATTTTTTTTCATAGATACAGTTCTTTCTCAGAAAAACTGCACTGGTTCTGTAGTTATAAATTGTTCTTTTAAAAATGGTGTTCATGGGAATCCTCTTGGTGTATGTGTTGATTGCATAGATGGCCTAATGATGGTGAGACTGTCAGAGAAGCCTGAGCAATTGCGAATATATTTATAGATTTTATGCTTTGCAAATCTGTCATTATTTGACCTGCGTGCTGTCTGGAACATATTTTAACATTTACAGCACCACAGCAAAAACCAGTTTTTTCTCCCTTCCCCTAGGACTTCACAAGAACCTGAACAGCAACCCACTGAGACAATGTTTTCTTTTTTTTCCTTCAACTATGAAACTTTCCATAGTTGTAGCAGTTTGAAAATATGGCACTAGTTGGGCATTATTTCATCTTGGTTCTAGTTTAAGGATGGGTTTAACTTTGCATCTCTTGCAAGCAGCAAAGAAAGGGAGTTTGTACTACTGAAGGGAAGAGAGTAACTACTTTCCATTAATAAATGGTACATACAATGTCTGTATCTCAGGGGATGCAACATAATATATTATGTATTATTACATTATTTATATACCTAGAAAATTATTTCAAGTTTTTAGACGTTTTAAATGTGTTGCGATTTTCTGTTTCAAGAAGGCTTGCATAAGTATAGATACATACTGCCATAGAAGACTGATATAAGCAAAACTACTAATAATTTTTAAAGAGTTCTCTAAATAATATCAGATATGGAATGTGTGACAGAACGGTGCTATTTAAAAACTTTTCTGGCACGAATGACCAGTGAAATCCACTCTACTTGTGTGCTGTGGGATCATCTTAAACCTATTCTAAGGAAACTTGTATGACACTGGTCTTGTTCATGATTACATTCTGTGGAAACAAATGTCTATAATTTTTCAATATTTTTGTAAAATGACATACAGAAATGACATTAAGAATGTTGTTTACAAGGTATGGTTTTTTTTCTGCAGGCCTTTCTCTAGAATAAGAGATTCCTTATAAATCTAATGTATAAGCATTTAAGAGGCTTAAAATACAATATCTAATACAATCCAGTAGGTCTAAAATGAGTATCCAATATCATGAGTTTAAATCTAATAATTTTGGATTTACTGCAGTAGCCTGCTTTATTTACTGCAGTAGCAATATTACAGCAACAAATGTTGCTGCTGTAATTGTAATTACATGGAGATTTTTGAGTGATTTTGTGGTATTGTCTTCCAATTAATTTTCCTTTTTGCTTTCTCTAATATTTAAAAAATACTGACAGATTCAGAAAGATGCTTGTGCAAAAAATCTATTTGCCTCAGAAATATTTTCCTTCACCTCCTCAATGATTTTTTTTCAGAGAAGATCCCAGAAAAAAAATTGAATTTGAGATGCAGATTAATGCCTGATTACATTGCTGCTAAAAAAAAAAAAGTTAAAGAGAAGCTCTTCCTTCAGAATTAAGTTTTTTTCAAATGGAGATAGGAGAGGGAAGAACATTTTGTTCTATTTGAAACATAGCATATGAATCTGGATTTGAAAGAAATGGAGTTCAAAGTAATAATTTTGTTTTTAAAAATTCCCTTAGACATTTTTTGAAGTGATTTAGTGGTTTGATTTTATTTCTTCTGAATCCAGGGGAACTGTATGAATTGAAGATGATGCTGTGCCCACTCACAGTCAGGTGGGATACAGTGTTAATGTAAGTCCTGATGTATGCATGTAAATTTAATTAGCATTATGTTATACTTCTTTACTTATTTGATTTTAAGCTTAAGAATTTGAATTAATAGGTAGAAAGTTGCGGAAAAACCTATTGTTAGAAAGATTGATAAGTAGTATATCTGAGTGTGTTTAATATTTATTTCATAACACAGGTATTATAGAATTATTCATTAGAATGGTTCCCAGGTTTCAGATGATTTTTTTATGATGGTCTGGTTTGAACGCTTGTAAATAATGTGATTATCTTAGACTCATGTGGTAAAACCAGATCTGTGTGGAAAATACCACTCTTTTTAAAATTACTTAAAGCTTCAGATTTCTTTATTTGAATCCCTTGGAGATTTTGTGTCTCTGATTTACCTTTTTTTAAAAAATGCTGGTGGACGCAGTATAAGCCGAAGACATGCATATCTTTGGTCTGCTCTCCCCAGTGCTGGGGTTGTTTTTCCTGGTTTGATCAGCGGGCCCAGGGAGCAGATAATGCCCTGGTCCCGAGCACAATGCGGTGTTGTTTGCCCGGCGCCCGTCTCCTTTTCCCCTTTTCCTAGACACTGGCGTGGTGGGTATGGTTAACAAGCCCCACCAGCTGGCATATCTGTGCAGACATAATTGCACATGAATGGTGCAGGGAGAGGGGAGCGAGGGAAGAAATAAAACAGATAACAAGTGAAGGGAAAAAGTAGCACTGTAAACAAGCAGCGTATTTTTTTTCCCCTCCACAGAGCAAGCTTTTGTGACTGGAGGCAGTATCTGTGCGCCGCCTGACTTCTAATCCATATCGCAAACAGCTTCCAGATGCCTGAGTCCCCACCACTATTCTGGCATCCCTACCCTTCACAGATGCCTCTCTATGAGGGGGGTCTGTAAGTAAAATTGGGTGTATTTTACTAATCATTCATTTCTAATCTTCCTGAAGGGGAACTTTTATTAATAAACTCTTTTCATCTGTCTCTTTGATTAGGAAGAAGATAATCGCTTAGTCATGTGAAAGGGGGGGAAGAAAAAAGATTGCTGGGGGGTCGCCTTTTTTAACATGTGCTTGAGTGGAAGGAAACAAATAAAACCCACAGAACAATGCAGGTACTAAATGGTTCCAGTTGAGCTTGAGTGGTGGAGGGGAGTTTGAATAGAAGCTGCGGCGGCTGGGCTGGCCTCCCAAGGCAAGCAGAACTAATTCCCCTGATCCCGGCTACTCTGCCGCAGCAGGCACGTCAGCTGGACCTGGCTGGCATGGTCGGCAGGTGCACCGACGGGGGGAGACGGGCATGGACCCCTCCAGGAAGGGGGAGCTCTGTGCAGGATGCACGGCTTTCACTACAGGTTGTAAAGTTGGTGAGAAACAATTCAAGGGTTTTTTTTTCTCTGCTGTGCATCATTCTCAATGTATCTTCCCTTGTTACTCTCTTCAGATCACTACAGCAAGGCTAACTACTGAGCTAGATCATGTGCATTTTTATCTAAAGGAAATGTGTACCACCTGGTGACCACCAGCACATAATTACAAAGTGCAGGTTGAAAAGAGATTTTCACGTTAAGGCATGCTTGTCTTCCAAACTATGTTATGCTTCTGTTTAAGCCATGTCCTGGGTTTGGTCCACATTCAATAGCTGATTTTTAAGAATGTAAAACTGTATTTTTAGTAGATCAGTGAATTCACATCATCAGCTGATATCAACTGCCATTGTTCCACTGACTCACCTGTAGCCAGAGGTTGATGCTAACGGAGGATATTATTCACATAGATTATAGCCATGAAACTGTAACTAGCTGATTAAAACAAAACTATTCTGACTCATGTGTCAGTTTTGAATAACATTTCTTTCTGCTTTCCATTCCTATTTTCCACTAACCTTCCTGAAACTTGACTTGCATGTTTGAGAGGAAGCTGATTTTTTATTTATTTATTTTTATTTACATTAAATTTTTAGACTTAAAGAGGTGTAGATGTCTACAATACCCCCAGCAAAACCAGATACTTAAAACCCACAATTTTATGGAATAATTTGGGCTCTGAGACCACAGTAGTATAATGTAGATTTTCATTATGATTTCTGTACTCCAAAAGGCAAAGGTTACTGCAAAATTGTGACTTTATTATGTGTTGTGCTCTAACACCGCATTTAGCTTTTCCATTCTCCATCATCACAGTAGTTAATAATTCTACCTTTACTTCTAGGAACAACCCAGAAAAAAAATGGAAACTGCACTACTGTAATTCATGCTGCTTTGAGAAATATATTAATTGATGGATTAACTTCAACATATCTAATCAGAAACTTGAAAAGTTTTAAAGCATGAGTTTAAAAATACTTTACTGTTTTCTCAAATTTTTTACTTCAGAAATCAGTAAACAGGAAAGAACTTTAATTTACAGCTTTTATGAAAAGTGAACGTCTATCACTCATAGCCACAGAGGAAAACTGGAGAAATAGGATGTAAACCTGAAGAGTCACACAAGTAAAAGGGAACCTGAAATCTTCTACTGATTTTGTTATTTTTATTTTTATTTCATATTTTTATATTTTTCTTCTGCAGGTCTTCAATTTTCCTCTGGATTTTGCCCTAGAAGGCAGTAGGGGATAAATCACAGGTTTCAAATATTTTGTGTTATCAAACTATTGAGATAATAATGAAGTTATTTGTAGATGCAGAAGACAGCAAAAAATAATGTCCATCTTGCATGGTTGCCTGAATTGCCATGCTGCAAGGAAAGGCAACATGTGGGGCTGCAGCCTGAGTTGCACATGGCTCCTCTCTCCCCAGCCCCTCACCTAGCCTTTGTGTGAGGATCCTGGTGGCTAGGAGGTAAGCTAGGAGACAGGGAAAACTGTCCCCCAAAGATGCCCAATAGTCTGCAGTGAGCTGCATAACATTCAACATCTAGTGCTGCTTTTGGACCATCCATTCCAGAGCTTTTTTTTTGGTGACAGCTATGGTTTTTCAGGGGCTTCCTGGAAGAAATCAGCCGACAACAAGGTATGAGCTGGAAAGGAAATGGCCTGAGATCAATGGTGAGGTGTGAAGAGTGTTTCTTAATGTAGTACAAGGCAAAAACTGACATTCAAGCCTCTGATGGTCATAACTTGAATAAGTGGATTTGTCCTTATGTTTTCTTTCTAATGCAGTTCAGGTTATTGTTTCAGTCTGCTGTGTATTACAGATCTCTTTGTGAATGCTAGTTTTTGGGTGTTCCAGCATTACTGTATTGCTTGGATCTTTAGCTACGTGTAGTAAGAGCAGGAGAGAGGAGCGTAAAAGACAAAGTAAGGGTTTAGTGCAATAGTTATGTCATTGGCAAAATCATATTCTGTCTGCTGTTCAGTCCTGTTTCTTCAGCATCAGTACCTGTTCCCAAGGAAAGGTCTAACTCCTGCTTGCACAGGGGTCAAAGGCCCGTTGATCTGTTCAAAGGAGACTGATGTACTGGTTTGATAACTTGCAGCTTTTGGTAACTAGAAGTTTGGCAACATCTGGTGAATTGAGGCTTAAGTATGCATAATATGGGCACGTGTACTTGAGTTAGTAATGGGTTTGATTCATGTTATGGCATGCAGGATAATACAAGATCAATCTTCAGGGCACAGAGGTCTGCTAATTGCCTAACTCTACACTGTGTTAGTGTTTAATTTTCAGAGTGGGCAGGGCATGGTGTATGGAGAAGATTCTGTTTCTGTGGCACTTCTGCATTCCCTCTGGATATTGTTGAACTGTCTAGCTCATAAAACACTTGTGCATAAGAGAGGTTTGGTCTGTAAATTTACCAGATTGTGACAAACTCTCTTAGCTGCAGAAAATTTCCCTGGAAAGAGCGTGCCTGGAGACCAAAACATAAAGCATGTGCAAACCATGATATACATTGTGTCAAAAAAAAAAAATCATAGCTGATAAAGCTTTAGTCTAAAGATGAGAAGGATATTATCCCCAAAATGCAGGTGCCACTTCCCTGTCAGTACAGAAGCAGTCATTTTCATTGTCTTGAATTTAACAGCATATGTATTCCCACGTGTGGGAAAAGGGTCCTGGTTAATTTTTATATGCAATAAAAGGACCTTTGGGCATATTTTACCTTAATGCTTTTTCCTTTGTTTGAGAAAAAGAGCTCTCAATCAGAAAAGCAAGAGATTAACTTAGACTGCAGCATGGATGCTGGCCTGTTCAGTTAAGTGCACTGCTGATAATAGCTATACCAGATCATGAATAATAATAGATTGTTCCCTTGCTTCTAAAGCTTCCTCCTTTTGAGTCTTTCTGAGGAAAAAAAAAGAGACACTTTAAAGAGCAGTTTGAGATTTCACAATAATATAAAGTTTTGAAAGTATACTGAATATCTGAAAAAAAGTTTGGCCTCTTACACTACATGATGACTTATTAGCATCTGATTTCTGCTTATGCAAAAGTTGCTGCCTTTGGTAAAACAGTTGGTTTTGGAGCTGTACTGAGTAACATATATGCAGGTTTTATGTATACATTTAATACGTCCGTTAAAAAAAGGAACAGAGTTGC
Organism: Chlamydotis macqueenii; assembly: GCF_036417535.1. Lineage (NCBI taxonomy): Eukaryota > Metazoa > Chordata > Aves > Otidiformes > Otididae > Chlamydotis > Chlamydotis macqueenii. Next base: position 64,048,739 of record NC_141557.1, on the reverse strand, counting down.
TATACATACAGAGAAGGTTGGAGTACAGTGGCTGATGATCTACATCAAATTACCAGTTTTCCTTCATACTTGCCATTTACTTTGACACATAAATGAATGACGGCTGTCACAGTTTTCATTCACCTGTTCAATCACCAATGTCAGATTTTGTCAAATAATGATGCTGAGTCTTGTCGTGAAGGTGTTGGCAGAAAGAATGGAATAAAGCTGTATGCTCATTCTCCCAGCCCCACCGACATTCAGTTAAAAGAAAGGTTTCTGAATTTGCTGTGAGTCTGTGTCAGATCTCCTGGAGACTGAGTTAACACTCTGTTATTTGTGTTCAGCCAGTGCAGAGAGGACTTCTTCAACCCCATGCCTCTCTTCCACCAAGCATAGTTGTGATGTTTGAATGACTCCTGGAGTTTCCTTGGTTAAACCTACTCTTGTTATTTCATGGAGTTTGTTTGTTATATTCACGGTTCACCTTCTCAGGAAAACTAATCTATGTGGCAAACCACACCATGACTGTGAAACACAGGTTTTTGTATTGTTGGGTGAGTTTTTTTAAGACAAGCCTGCAGCTACAGACCTTCTTCCACTTTATTTAAAAGGCCAGCCTTGCCACAACCTTGCTGTTAACACAGCATGCTGCTCCTGCAAGCCAGCGATAAATTTATATTTTATTTTAGGGTCTGTGCTACACAGACATTAACCAACTCTCACAATAGAGTCATGAAGTCGGTGGTTAACTGAAATTATCCTCCATCGGTACATGAGGTTCTTAAACCTGAAGATTAAGTAATCTTTGCAAGGCCAGACGTGATTCTCCAGTACAGTCGGACCATAGATCAGGACCTGTTGACACCCAAGTCTTTTCTCATGCCATCAGACCACACTGCCTTCTGACTAAAGAAGATTCTTCTCAATTAGATGTAATGTGGTTTTATATATTATGTCTAATTAAAGAATGAGTGAATAGTTGTGACAACTGGCAAGACAGTTATTTTGTACCATCTCAGGCTCAGTTACTGCTACGAAAGGGGCATGCAATCAGCAGTTGTCTTTAAAAAGAGCAGTTAGAATAAAATGATTAGTTTAATTAATTTAGACCTATTTTCTGAAACAAATGGAACTCCTAGAATAACTCACTCTGTTCAGACTGGAAGAATACTTTGTATGACTGGAAAGCAGACTTTTTTTTAAGTACTATCCCTTTGTCTTCAAAGCAGGAAACTACTTTACTTCATGTAATAAACTTTTTTTTTTTTTTACATTTACTGAGGAAGTGTGGTTACTTGTTCTCAGGGATACTAACTTCTTATAAAAAGGAAGAATTATTTTAGAGCTTTAGAAAAGGTCTAGATAGAAAGTATTGAAGACCTATTTCCCTTTCTGTATTACTTGTAGTTCATTAGGAACTTAAGGAACTGTTTAGAACATATGCTGGGATAGGAGATAGATTGGCAGGTCGGTTTAGGAGAAGACACACAAAACTACTTACCCTCTTGATAAGACTAGTTTTATTCTGCATGCTTGTCATACAGCAATTTTTCACAGTGCATAAACAGTTGAACAGCATGTGAGTGACTCAGGGACTTGAAACGTGTTTCTGGAATTTGTTGAATTGCACACTATAATCACTTAATCTGTGCCAGGTCCGTTAGGATTTTCTAGGGTATAAATACACGTGCAGCAAACTCATTCCAAGACATGCTTAAAGCGAAAGTGTAAGTGTGACAGGTTCTTTTTGTTTCCTGTGAAAGCTATCCTTTATTTTTAAAATTATTATTATTTTAAAAATGCTATTTATGTATGTTTTTTTAAAGGAAAGATGTAATACCAGACTGCAAAGCTCTTCCATAAAGCCCAGTGAAGTTGGTAAGAATCTTTCCACTGAAGCACACAACATTAAGATTAGGCCAAGTGAACCGTAAACTCTCTATATATGTATTTAAGTGAAGTTATTTTCTCTAATTACATGTGAAATATTACTTTATTGTACTTTAGAACTTGTGAGTGCTAATACATTTTGACTCAGATTCTTATGCATGCAAAATATTTCAACTGTTCCTCTTTAATCAAATTAGTTGCTTGATACATTAGCAATCTATTAATTTCAAGGTTTTTTGCAATTTATACTGACCACTATAGTGGGACTCTTAATCAGCAATATGCATACTCTTATCAGTGTGCTTAACATTACAGTGATAGAAATTGATTAAGATGTTCTTAATGGATTATCGGATATTATCTCCTGTGCAATTTGCAAAGAATTAAGTTAATAATTTTCCATTCTGGGATCACAGAAAATTTGATTTTCTCTAATAAGGTATGACTTATAACCAGAGTAGACAAACAATTAGTTTTCTGTAGTGTTTGAGAATTAAATTTCTGAATGCAATTTGAACATATAGATTTAGAAGAATAGAGATAAGAAAGAAATTAGATGTTCATAGAAATTGTGGCATTCAGAATCAATATAAATGTAATAATTTTAAGTACCTCTTATGCTAAAAAAATAAAAGCTTTAGGGATAGCATTACCCAGCACAGTGGTGATGTATTGCCCAAGACAGTGGAATGCAGCCCTGGAAATCTCTGGCTTAAATATTTCAAAGCTCTGTTGAATGTTCAAGTAGGCTACATCATAACATATTAAAGTGTAAGGGTCATATATGTTCATTTAAAATAAAAAATAATTTTAGTTTCATTCATTGGCTTCCTTTTATTTAAACATGATTATTTGACTGTATTTGACTATTTTCTGTCCTGGTTTAAGAGTTAGCCCTGAATTGTCGTCTAAGTTCACAGTTTGCTCTATATTTTGGTGATGAGTGATCATGTTGCAGATACTGGCCAAGTCTGGTGAACAACAAGTTAAAGAAGACCTCAGGATAAGCTGTACTGAATATTGATAGGTCAAAACTACAAATTTTCTGCTTCTTTATGCAATTTTGCTTATATTTTATGGTGGAATGAAAGGCTCTTTGCACCTGAGACACCTACTGTCTATATTTTAGGCCATAAATTAAGGCATATAAATATATATCTGTAGATATACATACATAATCTTGTTTTATTCAACAAACACTATGCATTTTATACTGAGCCCTATATGGTCCATTATGAAGTATATTCCTACTAATAATTCTTTAATGTAATAGAGTATCTATTATTAAAATGCCAGAATCAATCAAAACACTGATTGATTTTGGTTACAGCGGACAAATAATCTCCCATTTGCACTTGTGGCTCAAGGTAATGGCTGAAAGAAAGTAACAATCTTGCTTTTAAAGAATGAGCTAGACATGCTAGAAATTGAGTTGTGGTAACTATTTTGAACCAATATTTTGAATGTAGTGGTGCAAAATATTGAACTGATTATATCTGCCATAAATGATGAATTAACGAATCTGTTCAACTGAGTCTTTAATGGTCAATATACTTTACAATTTTCATATGGTGATGGAAAAAATTGGTTTTGTTCAGATCTATATATTCATCCTTACTTTGTTAGTTCATGTTTGCATTACAGCTTAACACAGAAAAAAAAAAAATGTCTTTGGAAATTGTGATTACTCCAAACAATTGATTCTCTTCTAAACATCTGAAACAGTATACAAAACGACAGCTGCATTTGGGTAAATACATCAAATATACAGAAATGTATAAAACTTAATCACATCATTTATAGTGAGGTTGTTAAGCTGCAAATTGCATTGGAGAACATGTTAAAAATAAGGGAGTCACCTTAACAGTCTGCCCATACTGCTCCTTTATACTAGTCTGAAACTAATTTTGCATCAGCATGAAATGAATTGGATTTGGTTCATAACCAGGTCTTGAATATTATTTAGTTCTTACTAGGGCTACATACAGAGCTGTGGGTGTGTCAGTCATAAATCATGTTTGCTAATGGACTTTCTAGGAAGAGAGATATTCTTGTTATATGGCCAAGAGAAAGAACTGTAGTTTAATCAGATTGGTAAGTGAAAAATGTACTGTGTCTCTAGCAAATACTATTGAAATTTAGCAAGGGGAAAAAATACAAATTTATATAAAAGGCCCCAAATTATAGCTCTTTTCTTTAGGGCCCCAAGGGTCTCTTTAACATTGATGTAGAGGCTCTCAATGCTCTCACATCTTGCACCAAAGGTTTCATTCACCTATGAGGTAGAAAGTACAGACAGCTTCTCTTTTTTAGATATTCCTATCTGAGACTGTACAATCTCAATATCAATATATCAATGCTATAAAAGAAAATGTTTTGTGACCCCCAGAACAGTAATAGGGATGATAAAACCCTGAGAATCCTTCTCCCTAATTATTTTTTGTCTATTTTGGATCTGAACTTAAAGCATCTGGAAGAACAAGCACTTCTGAGACTGATATTAAGAGTTAGGTTTTCCCATGCTCTCTCATTCTTGGTTGATTAGCAGATTAGTGTGCATGAGCAGAGAAACTATCCAGGCCTTGGAGATTTTTCTTATGGATAAATTATTTAAATGAGAACACTTTCTCTCTAGGGAACAGACTAAAGAAGAAAAGAAAACAAACAAACAAAAAAACCCAACCCTGGGGAATTACCTCAATTCTTGGGAGATAATCCTTTATCAAGCATGTTTGAAAAATAAGGTGAAACATTTTCAAAGAATTTGAGCTGAATGTGTTTCAAGATCCCACTCCTTATCTTGAATAAGGCCATGACACAGCTTTTTAGAAAACAGGCTCTGCTCATTAAGTTATCATCCAGGAACATCCAGCTGAGATCTGAAAAGACCCCAAAAGCCAAGAATGAAGTATAAATGCCACCACTATTTTACAGGAAAGCAACCAATACACAAAGAGATTAAATTCCTTGGCCAAGACTTCACAAGCTGCCAGTGGCAGATCTCAGCTCCCAAATCCTGTAAGTCTTATTCAGGTCCTGGAAGAGATGGATTTTCATATTGCAGAGTCCCAGCTGTTTCTGTAGGGCTAAATGCTTGAAGACAACCTCACAGGTTTACATGCTGGAAGTCTACATGCTTGAAGACCCCAAGACCCTAACAGTTTGCATGCTTGAAGAAGACCTCAACATTTTAAACACAATTTCAGATCTTCTTGTGTTGTGACAAGCTCACAACAGTGGAATGGCTGAAAAGTGTGGATTTAAATGACATCGTTTAACTACATTGTTTTGTAGCTTTGATTCATGAATTGCAGATTCATTAATCAATTTAAATCTTGTTGAGTGTGGGTAAGCATTTTTTCAGTGGAGGGATCATTGCTGATTAATTATGAACAAAACCCAAAGCAAGTTGAAAATTAGATAGCTTTATTATGCATTTAAAAGACAGCTAAAAAAATTACCCTGAAAACTGACCTAAAGTAATTTTTCTCTTATGAATTACAGATATAGATAGGTCAAGAGTCTGCTGGCTACAGTTGGTAGATTATATTGCCTGTGCAGCCAATTGCCTCCCTGTTTGGTCCCTAAGCCTGACATAGAGCTAACGGGTCAAGTCCAGACACCATTAATGTCACTGCAGTTTTGTCATTAGCTTCTCAGAGCTAATATCTAAGTCAAACTCTGGTTTGTGAATCACTGAACGAAGGCAGAACAGTGAGGATCTCTGAGCAGTCATTCGTGTTTCCCTTGCCTACAGCTGACCTAATCAATTTGGCTGCGTTTTGGAATATCACCAAACTTCGGCACGGAAGCATTGTCAGAAGGCAGTCTGACTGTTGGGTCCACAGAAAACCACACTTCACTGAATATTAAAGATGCATTACAGATTATAGTCACTTTGTGTGGTTATTTTGGTATCAATCACAGAGCTTCGACCATTTTCAGCATTGTCAGTGAAACTGTGAAATAGCACAACTACGTCTGGCAGCAGACAGTGGGGAACAAAACAAAACAAAAAAAATCCCAACAAAACAAAAAATCCCAACAAAAGCTGCAAACAAAACCAGTGCACATTATGCAGAAATTGCCTTGGCATGCAGGTCATTGGTGATTTCATTTGTAAGTAATGTTTTGATTGTCACAGATTATATGTTGCTCTCATCCCCCTGACATTTGTTGTACAGCGGGATTGATTTTTGTGCTCCAGTATGAAAAGGTCACTTTGATCAATGCAGTGTAATTGGCACTAAATTAGGATCATATCAGGTTATTTTGCTATTTAATGATGAAATATTAAAGAATAGCATGGGAAGATTGCAGGCACTAAAGTGCACTTTAAACCAGCTGTAATGATGTTTTATTTTGTGGGAAAAATGGAGAGAAAAACAACTAAAGTGCAGAAAATGACTGTGATGTATTGGAATAGTGGCCTGGAATTATATATTTTCACTTGAAATAGACTGAAAGCCCCAGACACAAAACACCAAACCCAGCAGTCAGTCCTGAATACGTTACACACAGAGAGCCCTTCTTTAGAAGTTTTAATGATGATTGTACTAATTATGTACTAGTTACACTTGTTAAGTCTTTGCAATCTGCATATAGTGACTGGCCAAAAGTAGATTGCTGAAGTTATGCACTTAGGTGCATATATGCAGGTATATATATATATTCAGATATAAGCACATAAAGCACATCCCAACCCAGTGCGGTTCAAAAGCGTCAGGACTATTCAGAAGGACTGAACTTAAGCCTTTCTTGTTTTTCAAAAAAGATACTTCTGTAAGTATTTCACTTGTGCTACTTTTTTTAAGTCCAAAGTTGTATTTGTAGAACAGTATCTGAAGTGTAAAGCCAAGGTTACTATCCTAACCTTTTAAGTTTATACTCCAGCTGGAAAACGTACTTAAGGAGAGCAAAGCTCCAATGAGATTTCCTGCAACACTGGCTGCCTTTAAAGAGTAATCTTTTGATTAAGATTTTCTAAAGAGTGTATGCAGAACACACCGGCGTTCTCTGGCTTAACTCTCATCACTCCTAAGGTGAGTGATGAGAATTAGGTTTAAAGTCTCATGTTCAGGCACCAGGCTTGTTAGAACTTAAATGGGAATCTGAATGTTCAGATCCTATTTAAACAAACAAACAAACAACAACAACAAAACAAAACCAAAAACCTCAGCCAGTTTCAGGCAGAGCTGTTCAGTTAGTTCATACTGAATTCACCAGGGTTTTTTTCAAGTAAATTCAGTAGGCAAGGGTTTAGATGGAGCATCTGTAAGTCATCCATGTAAAAAAAAAAAAAAAGGATATTATCTTTAAGAACATTGGCTAAATCTGAATCTATTTGTTGGTATATTTTTTTTTAAATCTAAGCACGTTCTTATGAGCCCTACAAGCTCAGATGCTTCCTATTTAATGTGGATATACTTAGAACATGAGTTTTGTCAATATTTTTTTCAGACTTTGCATCTAAAGTAATGATAAGCATCATAAGCAGTGTTAATAGTGTATGTGATTTTCTCCACTGTAAATACATGCACTCTCCAATTATTCTGAAATGTTGCTGAACAAGAGCAAGCAGCATAAGATTATACATTTAAATGCAGCTAATGTTGCAAGAAATTTGTTTGAAGCTTTGCTGCCATTAAGTATGTTATCTAGCTGTGGCATGAACTTTAAAATGTCTAGGGTATTAACCTTGTAAGTACCATCGAAATATTATTCTAAAGCTATTAATAATATTAAACAGTAAATTTGAAATTATAAACCCTGTAAGGTAACCCTGAATGGCTTATTTAAATTTATTTAGCAGGCAGTGTTTGGCTTAATCAATCCTTAAAACTTTACCTATTTTTTTATTTAGACTGTTATTATTAAGTCTTTGAGTACTGGGCACATTCTGGGTTTAGTTTAAAGTATGTCTTTTAAAGTCTATTAAGAGAAGATCCCTGACAAAAGAAAACCAGCATTTATTGGACTTAAGAGACTTTATGTATGTATGAGTGATCCACTCAGGAGAAACATTATTTATCCACGGAAGGATAGACCATGGCATGATTAAGAGAAAATGACTGAGAAACATGTTGAGGGGCTGTGGGAGCTCAGTGTGCGAGAGATGTGCAGGGAAGTGTAGGTAGAAGGAGCACCTTCCAGAATATGCTGAAATGTCATATCCCATAGAATCATAGATTCATAGGATGGTTAGAGTTGGAAGGGACCTTCAAAGGTCATCTAGTCCAACCCCCCTGCAAGGAGCAGGGACATCCCCAACTAGATCAGGTTGCTCAGAGCCCCATCCAGCCTGGCCTTGAACGTTTCCAGGGATGGGCCTTCCACCACCTCTCTGGGCAACCTGTTCCAGTGTTCCACCACCCTCAGTGTAAAAAATTTTTTCTTAATATCTAATCTAAATCTACCTCCCTCTATTTTAAAACCATTACCCGTCATCCTATCACAACAGGCCCTACTGAAGAGTCTCTCCACATCTTTCTTGTAGGCCCCCTTTAGGTACTGGAAGACCGCTATCAGGTCTCCCCAGAGCCTCCTCTTCTCCAGGCTGAACAGCCCTAACTCTCTCAGCCTGTCTTCATAGGAAAGGTGCTCCAGCCCTTTTATCATCTTTGTGGCCCTCCTCTGGACCTTCTCCAACTGCTCCATGTCCTTCTTGTGTTGGGGGCTCCAGAACTGGACATAGTACTCTGGGTGGGGTCTCACCAGGGCAGAGTAGAGGGGGAGAATCACCTCCCTCGACCTGCTGGCCATGCTCCTCTTGATGCAGCCCAGGATGCGGTTGGCCTTCTGGGCCGCAAGGGCACATTGCCTGCTCATGTTGAGCTTCTCATCCACCAGCACTCCCAAGTCCCTCTCCTCAGGGCTGCTCTCAATCCATTCTCCGCCCAGCCTGTATTTGTGCCTGGGATTGCCATGACCCAGGTGCAGGACCTTGCCCTTGGCCTGGTTGAACTTCATGAGGTTGGCACGGGCCCACCTCTCCAGCCTGTCAAGGTCCCTCTGGATGGCATCCCTCCCTTCCAGTGTATCGACGGCACCACACAACTTGGTGTCATCGGTGAACTTGCTGAGGGTGCACTCTATTCCACTGTCCATGTCGCCGACAAAGATGTTGAACAGGGCCAGGCCCAACACGGACCCCTGAGGGACACCACTCGTAACCGGTCTCCACGTGGACATTGAGCCATTGACCACCACTCTCTGAGTGCGGCCATCCAGCCAACTCCTTATTCACCGAGCGGTCTGTCCATCAAACCCATGTCTCTCTAGTTTAGAGAGAAGGATGTCGTGTGGGACAGTGTCAGAAGGCCATGATCAAGGCCATGATATGCACTGATACTAAATCACAGTATGTTTGATCTTCCACTGCCTATGAAGAATTTACTAGCAAATAAGGAAGCTTGAAATCAAAGGAAAGTAACTAAACATCTTTCTTTTTACAATGAGAGTTGTATCTTGTGCTATTTTCAATATTTATTCCTTACTTCAGTGTTTTTTCACACACACACATGCACACAATAAAGGAAATTAATTGAAAAAACCCCACAATATAAATCTATAGATTAAAAAGGGAGATTATTCAGGAAGCCCTGAAGCCTTTCCAACAGTGGAAAGAAAAAAGATTGAGTTTGGATAGAGAGCTGTGTGTAAAGATAATGGGATTTTAAGTGATATCTAGGTTTTGTTGGTCCTTTAAAAGACTTTTTTTTTTTGTTTCAATAAAGATTTACCCTTTAGTACTTTTTAAAGCCATATTAATATAAAACAGTGATGAGTTTCTTAATTAAAAAAAAATTCCTAACAAGGTAACTCTAAACAATTTTCTAAAAGAAGTTACTGTAATTTAAAGACTGTAGTCCATAGGACCTCCATCTGATTCAGGATAAAGAAGATGGGATCAGTGTGGTGGTGCCAGTAACACAGATGTAACTAAAATCCAGAATTCAGAAAGAATGTAGCTTCAAGAGACAAGTTTGTTTCTTGAACTCTCTCTGATGATTGAGCTCTTTTCCTCAGGAAGACCTGAGTCTTCGACTGTTTCTGCCTCAGAGGTGAAAAGTGGCTATTTCTGATGTTGCCTGTAATCTAACCTCTGTGTTATTTGATCTCTTTGTCAAGAAATGTTCATGAATGTCATGAAATTATTTTAGTAGTGGAATGAGAAGACTCATGGCTTATGGTAAGCATTTATGATACTGCACTTTAAATACATATTTAAATTTGACAGCAGCCAATACCCTAGATATAATTTAAATCAGGGACACATATTTTTATAATATAATTGAATTAATACTTTAAAACCTGCAAAGAAAGATATGTCCAGTTTTTCAAGGATATTTAGTCAAACTTAAATGAGTTAATATGCAAATCATGTTAGATTTCTTAAATTCTTATATAAATAAAAATAAATTTATTTATGGATAAATAAATAGATAAAATAGTTTTGTTTAGAAATCACCACATCTAAAAATCATAATTGAAAATTTTAAGGTAGAAAGATGAAGCTCCACTGTAAGAGGGCAGCAGGAATAGAAAGGGGGACGTAGAAAGAGAAATTTAGTAAGCTATTTGGTAGCTATATGACTTTCATCCATATTGAACTCTCTGTCCTGCCTGATCCTCTCCATTAATGTTGAAAATAAATTGCTTTCTTAACCTAAGTCTTACATGCTTCTCTTCAGTTGTATATGAAACATACTTTATACACGACCATTCAAAGTTGATGGTGTTAGTGATGACTCCATTTATTTTAAGTCATAGTATGGAGTATTTGTATCTCTCTGCACTTTGTAAATCAAGATATACATCCATTTCTGTTGCACATTTGTAAAGAGTTTGGGACTTCTTAGGCATCACTTGCCTTTTAACCAGTAATCAGATGCCTGGAAGTATGAAAGTCCCTGTACAAAATAGAAAAAAAAAAGGGAATACTTTTCCTTTTTTTTCTGGTATTACTCATCTAGGTGCTGAGAACTGTCCTGGTTTTCTGGTATTTCTGGTATTCTGTCCCAGTTCATTTACTTATAGTAGGTACATGATGCCTGGCCACCGATCCACTCTCACCTGAGCAGACTGAATCTCCTGCATGACCAAGTAATTTACTGTAATTTACGTACAGGTCTTTGGTCCCATTTGCTTCACGTAGGCACAGTGCCTGGGACTGAGCGATGAGGTATGATGTCATTTCTCCCGCGTTGGTTAGCACTTACTGCAGCTAGCTGTTAAACAGGTCAGTGGGTGAGGTGTATGGAGAGGTGGCTGCAGAGACATCGATCAAAGCAGTGCACTCGTCTTTCATCTGTGGGAGATTGCATGCTTCTCTCCCCTCTGGCCCTGTAACAGCACATGTTGGCAGAGAAACAGCCATGAGGCCACATCCGTAGCAGGAATATTAGACACAAACCCAAATATTGGCCACAGATCTTGCTACAGATTGGTCCTCAACACAAAAAGGGTTTTGGGCAGCAGTAGGGACCCTCCAACCAAACTAGTGAGATGCAGAGGGTGTCTTAGAGGGGCTTGGTGCAGTGAGGGTGCTCTCATCACCCATACTGAACTGAGGACAGAAGGAGCTGGTGTGAGGAACAGGGGTAGGAGACGGGCAGTCGGGGCACAGAGATGAGCATGTCAAATGATCAAGGAAGGAGCACAGGACCCACTAGCAGCACAGCTCTGAAGAAATTTAAGCTCCTGCACTAGCAGGATGTTCAGCTGATGCATCATACCTCCATACGCCCTTTTTTTCCTAGCATCAGTGTCCAAACTCTTTCCATTTTGGGGGATTTCTGATTCCTTATTGGTTATGGTACCCTTCCTGCTCTTTCCAGTCCATCTGCAGTGGGACTACAGTTTTGATGGCAGCCTGGGGCAGAGGAGGGTTGGACTGGAGACATGCATATGTTTTTAGCCAAGGGGCACAGTTAAATAACCACGTAGCCACTACTTTACCTGTACCAGGCATCAGAAGGTGTTTTGCATAGAAGCATAATGAACAAAGGACAAAAAAGATCAACAATTGGACCGGCAAGCTCATTTCTTGCTATTGTGGATAATCACGTCATATGATCCTATCCACAATTTTTAGCATGTCTCACTCAACTTAGAGACTTTACTTAACAAAATGCCGGAAACAGCTTATTAAAAAAGATAGGGCTAGACTCTGATTTCCTTTTTAGTAATTTTTGCTGTCTATTTCCTCACTATTAAGAGCTGTTACCTCTTTCTTTTTGCACTTTGGGCTAACCACCTACTTTAACTTTTGAGTTCAAGTAGGTGGGTCAGTTTGTAAGATAAAGATTGTATTCCCACTAAATGAATACTTTAAAAATATCACTTTCGCTCTTGATATAGGATCTTATTACTACTCACATAGATAAAATGAAAGGCTCTAACTCCATCTAATGTTCAAAATGCTGAGCACCAGCATCAATATAATCTGCTTGCAAAATATGACAGCTTTCCTGTGATATGAATATTATTCTCTTACCGGCATGGCTACACAACCTAGAAAACATCTGAACAATACACATAATATGATACAAAATAATATAATGCAACACATCTCTTTAACAGCAGTAGCTACTATTTTTCCCTTTTTAAATTCTTAATATTGTTCTAATGCACAGGAAATACTATTTTTTTTTCTCATGAATCAGCTAACGTCAGTTAGTATATGGAAAAAAGATGGAGATTTTTGTAAGATTATAGTGAAATCAACAGAGTGACGAAAAATAAGATCAGTACTTCTGTCACAGCTAGCATTTCCAGTACATTCTTAGCATTTCATCTGCTTTTGAAACAGATTAGTACTCACCAAAAGCTTTACTAACACTGTGTTTGTAAAGTACCACAATTGATTTGAATGTCTGTGCAGTCACGCTTTTTACATTACAGCATATCTCAACCAAGTACTGTAAAAAGAGATGAAGCTATACATGTGTTTACAGGCAGAGCTCAGACCTGTAAGTGGACATGCATGGGTACACGCACAGCCTTTTCCTTCAAAGCATATCTTCTTGCATTTGAACACAAATTTGAAAATCTATGAGCCACGATAATATTAACTCCCAGTTTCTTTGACCCCTCGTAAAACAAAAGAAGAATGAGTGTTTGGCTAAAAGGATTCTAATGATGCCTTTGGACTCTTATGTTCACGTAATGACTAGTAGAAAGATTTATATGCCCTGTATAGGTATAATTAGACACCCACAAACCCATTGACCCTGCCGAGGTGAAGAGCTCTCCTGCTTTTTGTTTCAGCAGTTGAATCAATACTTGCACGTTTTACCACTGTGGAGTGAAATTGAGGAAATGAAAATCTGATAATTTTGCTCCCAGTGCAGTCTAGACAGAGGAGAGCAGTTTTAGTCTTTGACAGGAAGATCTATTTCCAGTTTCTCAAAAGGCTAGTGTCAATTTTGAAACTTCTCTTATTATTGATTTTCAGTTTTGTTAAAAAGGATGTTTTATTAGAAATATTAGTCCCCGTTACAATGTAAGCTTATGTCTGTTTCACAGGTTGATGAAATCATGGTTTAATTTTGGTTTGAATCACAGGATAATTCTGCCAGATGACTTTTGTAGCAAAAAATGCAGTCTGAAGAAGTTAATTTCATCATGTCTCCTAAATCTACATAAGTCAGAACAGGACTCAATAGGCAATAGTACAGGTTCATGTAGGAATTGCACTGCATATGAATGAACTACATGGCCACTATATCCTATAGAATAAATATAGTTTGGCAGAATCATAATACTCATGAAGCTTTATCTTTATTTGAAATACATTGGTTTTTGTGGTTTTCTTTTGGTTTTCATTTTGGTTTTAATTAAAGGAATAATTCCTCATAACTGTAAAAAATGCAAGAATATTAAATAGAAGTACTTTAGAGCGGACCATGAAGCATAAGGCAACGATATTAAATTGCAAAGCAAAATGATAACACAAAGGAAATTTCATTTAAAATCCTGTAATTTAGCAATAAGTTTCAGAAAACTGAGTATGTTAACTTTTTATTTACCGTGGTAAACAGTTTACATGCTATGTACTGCATCATGTATGGCTAATAACCTATTTTGTCTTTTTCCATAGATTTTACTTGATTATATCAATAGAGTCTGTCGATTTTAATATTCTGTCACTTGATTTTTACTTATAGTATCACATTGTCTCATGTGCTGTTTTTATTGTATGAGTTCATAATGTGTTGGAAACACATACAATCATAAGAGATCTGAATAAAATTTCAGCAGAATAAAAAATCCTCAAGGCACTTCAAAGAGAAAATAGAAGTCTTTTTATATGTACAGACTAAGAAGCTTAGGATTAGAATAGCACAGATGGTTCAAGTATTAACCAGAAATTACTTTTTGCACACACACAAAGATGTGTCAATAAGTAAGCTACTATAGAAATAAATAAACCACTTTTCTCATTCATTAAGACAACAGGAGTTGGTTCTAGGGGTGCATCCCATGTCTGGTTTTGATGCTCTCCCTTGTAGAAGGAGAAATCGAGGTACAATACTTTGATATATAATCAGTTCTGAAGGCTTTGAATTACATTGGTATCTCTTTCGGCTCGCCACTTGGCAATGCTGATTTTCTTCCCCAAAACAGTTCACACTGGAAGTAATCTCTGATATTTATTTTCTTTTGTCTGTGCCTTTAACGTGCTTCTGAGAGAAACATAGCTTTTGGGGATGAAGAAATTGATATTAAATATGCACATCAGGAGACGCATTTGCTTTTTACAGCTGCATTTCCTGCCAATGGAATTTTATTAAGCACAAATTAATGAAGCTTTAGGACTCTCAGTCCCTGCTCCTACCTAATAAAGGTAAAATTCTGATTTACTGAATCCTTTGAAAAAAGAAGGAAGCAACCCTCTCTCTCTCAACACGACAACTCTAAGTATTCAAAGTTGAGCTTCCTGTATGGATTGCATGGTTCTTGATTTGGTTGTACTTGAAATCATAAGTACTGGCATGACATTTTTGGAAGCATGCACTTAGTGACAAAGTGATGTGAATTTTGTTAATTTAAAAGTCTAAATTCATCTCCTTCAATCACATATGTTTATTTACTTGATATGAAATATTTTCTCACAGCATCCTGAGGTCACATGAAATTAAAGATATTGTTCAGGAGTTGCCTTAGATTATCTAAGTTTTTGCTTTTAAAATATATGTGATTATTTGAAACGATTTTCAAATCATGATAAAATGATGTTAAGCACAGTAGGACCTAGCCTTTTAAGAGCAGCTGTGAGATACATCTGTAAAAGGGCTAGTTTAAACCCGATACAGAATGATGACTTCAGCTAAATGCTAAGTATGCTAGGTAGTGGCAAATTACTGATCAGTTGTTTGTCATTATTTTTTTACTCCTTCAAGGTAATTCAATAAAACTGAGATGGTTTGTTTCTTCTTCTTCTTTTTTTTTTTTTCTTTTTAAAGTAACATAAAAATGCTGTAGATTGTCCCTACTGGTAAGGAAATGTGCTCTTCTCCCCTCTGTTTGCAGCCATTCAAGAGAGACACTTTTCAGTATGTAATTTAAAAATCAGAATTATCTCATTTTTTCCTGTACATTTTGTATGCTATTTTCAAAGCAGTGATTTCTAAACAGCTATCAAACACAAAGAAGGGATTTTTCCATTTTACCAGAGTAAGCATGACTTGTGGTCAATATTTAGAAATCAAGGCAGGTTTTTTTTTTTATTCTACAAGTACTATTAGGTGTAGTTTTACCATAGAATGTAATTACTATATATAAAATAATCTTTTTCCCATTTATGTGTAAATAATGAGAAAAAAAAATTGTAGGAACATGCGGGGAAATTTGCATGTAGCTTAAAGGAATACCTGAAAGTCTGTTTATTGCTAAATAGATGACTTGCTAATCAGAAATTTGTTCTTCTACAGGGTACCCTCTTATTTCCCCACGTTTAAGAAGTGAAACATGTAATGCTGTGTAGCTAGTGACTTTTAAATTTAGATTAAGGAAAACAAGATGAAAACCAGCAACGAAATATCTCAGAAGTGAAAAAGCACAGCGTGATGTGAGCACCTGCCCGTTTCCAGGCTAGAGGCACTCTGACAGTGACACGGTTCCTCTGTCTTGCATACGAGCTCTTCAAATTAAAACAGGAGCTGCGGGCAGTGAGCAGTCCCTCTTCTGTACATCTCATCCTGCAAACTGGTTTGAGAACTACGTATTGTCACTTGCCTGTGTAGTTTAAGGAAGAATGCAGGATAACAAAATCAGAATAAAACCTGAAGTCCTCTTAGCTGTTGTTATTGACCACTGTTGAGACCAATTAACTAATACTAATTTCTGTGCTTAAATAAGTACAAAACTTATCCCCTCTGCACCCTTGTGCATGGTGGAAGCGTTTAGCCACTGTCAGTGTCTTTAGTATTAAAGCATTCCCCACCCTCCACCCCTTTCTCTTTTTAGTACAGAGTAGAGAAAGAAAGATGTATGGTTTACATCCATTTTAATAATTAATCTGAAAGAGTAAGTGACATTTTTTGTGTTTTCAGAAGCATGATTCACACCTGTATTTTTCAGAACGCTCATCTTTGAAAACAAGGTGTAGTATAACTCCCATTTTCAGACAGGTTGTCCCTGCTTGTGCTGCTCGTTCTTGAAGTGAGTGTATAACCAAAGAGATCCCCTAATCTTGGCAGAAGTTCCTTTGCTACAGTAAGAATAAAGTGAGATAATGGGGCTACTGAATTAGAGGGAGAGCAACAAATATACAGAGAACATGAAGAATAGAAGAATCTGGCCTAAACTTATCCTTCTGCTTTACACAAACACACACACACATACAACACACACAAGTTTAGAGAACAGCTCTTATTTATCAAAAAATTATTTCCTAAATGTAATCCCTCTGCAGCAACCTATGACAGTCTATGTGGCGTGAGTGTCCTCAGCATCCTTGCTCTCAGACAGATTACGAGTTTCTGCAGAGAGTGGGTATCATCTACTGGATCATATTGGCCAAAACTGATCTAAGCATGACAAAGTGCAAAGACTCAACTGTCTTGTAAATAACATGTTATAAACGTATGTTAATTATGGAACTGAACATCATTCATTACAGCTCTTGATGGATGATGAAAGGAACAATTCATATCTTCAAAAGTCCTTATTTACCTAATTATACAATTGTCTGTAATTGCAAATAATCGGGTAGATATATTACTGGAATTTTTAAAAATCTATGTTGTATCAGAAAGGCATAACAGGGTGTCATACTGCTGGAGTGCTCAAAGCAATGGGTAAGCAATGTTAATGGTTTCAATGAAATTCAGCAGCAGCACCAGGGGTGCAAACCCAGGTGGGTACAGCACTCCAGCTGCTCTGCTGGCTGGTGGAAGGGATTCCAAGGATGGTTCACATGTACACTCATGGGTTGCATTGCCATATCAGCCAAGCACAGTTTCAGGAGCAAGGGGCATGCCTTTTTCTGCCTTTATTCTAAAATATTTCATATGTGGCTTTGATATTAAACCCCACACATGAAGTTAAAACTTTTCCAGCTGTCTTCTGAAAGTAGTGTAAAATTGAGCTGTTGTATTAGTTACAATAGATTTAAGAAATTATTCTTGACTGATGGTGTTATGAAACAATCCAGTCGCACTTGCTTTTTACACTCCCTGCTTGTGTACTTTGCATCAATGTGTTCAGCTGGTGTGTACATGTAAGATAAACACAATGAAATTTATGGCTATGAAGATGAGAGAAGACTAAAAAGAGATTATTTTTAGACTATTAGGTTTATCCTGATTTTTTTTTTTTCACATGCATAGAACTGGAAGTGCACTAACTGCCTCAGATGAAAGGCTATACATCAGGTTAATCAGCCTCTGTTCTCCATTAGAAAAGACATCTGCTGGTTGTGGCCATTGAAAATCATAAGGTAAAATCATAATTTTGACTTGGAGTTAAATATGTAAATTGTATTTTTATTTGATTTTTCAGTGCAAGCAGAAGTTATTGCCTTAGAATAAAGAATGGTTTTCAAACATAATAAAAAAGGTTATGTTGAAAACAAGCTTTGTTCCCCATAACTGCTTAAGAAATCAATTAGTGAACATTCTTTTTGTTTGAAATAAGTTCTTTTTTTTTGCAGTAAAGTGGATAAACACTTCAAGTAAACAAGATTATGTCTCAAAACCAGGGGAAAGCCAGCAAGGGAATAAGAGGAGGTTAGTTTAGTGTAGTGTAGTTAATAAATCATTTCATTGTACCCATAGGTTAATGAGTCTGGTGAACTGAGGTCTAAAAATTTAAGTGATATAATAATAATTTAAACTAAATTCCTCTGCAGCTGAGAATTCTCAGAGGAACTTGGGGTTTAAGTATGAGATTTTCATTGGCGTGAGATTTAGGACACATTTTGGTGGTAATATCATGAAAACTTTGTTATTAGAAAACACCTTTATATCAACAATTAGTGTTTGTATTGACAGGCAAATTTAAAACCAGCAGACTTTTTCAAAATTACATTGAGTTGAGACAAACAGATCATGGTGGAAATATCTTTTACTTTTTACTTGAAATGGAGGTAGTAACTTCTATGCAACTGAGGTATCTAAACATGTGTTGGTCTCTGCCTACCTCACATAGGCTAAACCACACATACATGTGCTTTCCAAATAGTAAATGGAGAGAGTTTCTTTTTTTTTATTTCAGTCAGGAATAAGCACTCACACATGCATGTGTGTTCACTCACACATGCACACCCTTATTTGGGGCAAACTCTTAGACAGTTATCTTGAACTCTTCTCAATTTTTTTTCTGTATTGTTCTCATTCAGTGATCCAGTCACAGCACAACTGTGTTTCCTGTCACCACTCCAGCAAAATGCTCTAATGATATTGTTCATTTTGGAAATACAAGGGGCAATCCCCACATTGAGTTCTATGGTCCTTTTCAGAATGTGAAATGAGTTTGTAGTAGCACAGGTCCAGATGAGAAGAAAGGAAATAGATGTCCTTTAACAGTAAGTTTTTTTCCTTTGAATGTGTTATCTACATTGTTAAAAACTTAGTTTCCTTGATTAAAACAAATCTTTTAAAAAAGCTTTCTTTACAACCAAATTTGTCATATTAAAATACAAAGAATGCAATTTGGTTTTTTTTCAGTCTGGACAAATAATAAACAAACTGCTTTCCCTGCCATCTTTTTAATTATGAAAACAGCTCAGCTATGTTATCAATCTATCTTCCTGTTCTATTTACTGCTTACATTTCTATCTTTGTACTTTTCTCCTGCCTGACATTGTGGTACTCTTAAAGGTTAAAAAGAAGTATCTGAAGTATCTCTCAAATAGAAATTCTATGGAGTATATACATAGGCTAAAGCTTTAATGAGAGAAAGCTGAGTGGCAACAGGTGAATTCTGCACCAAGTACTGAAAGCCACAAGATTACACCTTTTTTTTTTCTTTTTTTTCTTTTTTTTTTTTTTTTTAACAGTAAGAAATGTGGAGTCTATACCGCAAAACTCAGGAGTTTTTTTTCTGTAAAGCTCTGTTTTCTAGTGCAATCTTCGTTCATTGTTTGGCCAAATGTTTACACTGTCGAAGGCGCTGGCAAAAGCAGGAATATCATTGCTCATGTTGACTTGCCAATTTAATGTAATGTAGAACACAGAACACAAAGACAGAACTTTTAAAATTGATTGTTTGATTGTTAGTAAAGTTGAAGAATGCCAGAAGATGTTCATAACTGTGCCTTAATTAGTAGATAATCCAAATTTGTGCATTACACTAACTGAAGCCTTTTGGGGACATATGATTTAATTCCCAGATATAAAAGGTTACAACAAGGATTTCTGATTGAGCAAAAGGTGTCTTTACTAAATGTTTTGAAAAAGGCATTTTCTTCTCAGGGCTTGCTTATTCTTACTTTCACAGCTGGAGAGTTTCTCATGCTCCAGTTCACTTGGCTCCTTTTGGTTAGATAGCAGGGTCAACGGATGATGTCTGTACTATGTGAACTGGAAGATGTGTTTAGATTTGATTCTGATCATCCTTTTACTTGACACTTACTGCCTTCACAGCTTCCCCATAGGGGACACTATAGACACATCTCAGAAGATCAGAAAGAGTTATATAGATGCTTACCACAACAATTTTAATATAGTAGGTTAGGATTTATTTACAGCAAGTGACTCTCTGCAGAAGTAAAAAAATGTCTCCTTAGAGCTAAAATCAGCATGATAAAATGGTCCAACAAAATTAAAAAGAACATGGTTCTGCTGGTTGTGTATGTACAGCAGGTATGTGTCATCTTCATGTCTACACCTAGCCTAACAAAGACTCAACAGTGAAAACCAGCAATTTAGGCCACAATTAATGACGAATAATTTCTTTAGAACAATACAAACAGGGTCCATTCCAGGTTCTGAAAAAAATAACTTTCATATAAAATGGATGACCTTTAATATTATCTTACCCTTTGGACATAATATGGGAAAGAATTATGAATGGACAGAGGGTAAAATATTCTTAATTGCACTCAACAATAAAATATTCTGATAAATACAAAGTGAAGAGTTTAGGTGTGCTCACAAAAATATCACTAGTGAACTACTTGTAAGTAAAACCATCACAGTCTTTAATATTACTGATACACAGCGGTTGCTGATAAGAAAGCAACATTAAGACACAGCTGATGATACATTACTTTTATAGCTGAAGTAGATCTGAAACAGGCAGCAGTGACTTTAGCACCGTAATAAAATAACTATTTCTAGTCCTTGACAAATGCTTACTTTTAGAATCTCCTGCTATTTGTCATTCAAAGCAAATGTTATATGTTTTCAGCAACTGAGTTTAGAGTAACTTGTCAGTAAAAAGTAAATCTGAATCAAAACAAAGATTTATTAAAATGAGACCCCACCTGGAGTTCTGTGTCCGGTTCTGGAGCCCCCAGCATAAGAAGGACATGGACCAGTTGGAGCAAGTCCAGAGGAGGGCCACAAAGATGATCAGAGGGCTGGAGTACCTGTCCTATGAGGACAGGCTGAGAGAGTTGGGGCTGTTCAGCCTGGAGAGGAGAAAGCTCCATGGAGACCTCTAGCAGCCTTCCAGTACCTAAAGGGGGCCTACAGGAAAAATGGGGAGAAACTCTTCAGCGGGGACTGTTGTGATAGGATGAGGGGTAATGATTTTAAAATAGAAGGAGGTAGATTCAGACTAAACATAATGACTTTTTTTTTTTTTTTAACACTGAGGGTGGTAGAACACTGGAACAGGTTGCCTAGAGAGGTGGTGGATGCCCCATCCCTGGAAACATTCAAGGCCAGGTTGGATGGGGCTCTGAGCAACCTGATCTCGTTGGGGATGTCCCTGCTCACTGCAGGGGGATTGGACTAGATGACCTTTCAAGGTCTCTTCCAACTCAAACTATTCTATGATTCTATGAGACCAGATTTTTGAAATTTAATCCATTATTGTTGTGTGTTCTGTCCTTATAAATTACACTGCCTTCAAAGAACAGATATATGGGATCAGTACACAGGTCTGAAGTTAGCATGATATAAAGGAAGACCAAAGGACTTGCTCTATTTCATAGTCCTTATTTAAAGGAGAATGATATTAACAGCACGAGAGAGCATAACAAATACTAGGGGACTGCTCTGCTGGCTCATGCTACCTGTCAAGAGGTAACCACTTCCTTCTCCGCATCTCTGATGGGGAATCATCTGTAATTCTCTCCCTCTTTCTACCTTTTTAGAAGACTTTGTTAAGTTTTTAGAGAATTAAGACAAAAGCAAAAATGTGAAATAGATGCTTTTCTGGAAATAAATAAGTGCATATGTGTGTTTATATGTATGTATCTGTGAAATTCTTCACTAGATTTACTCTGGCTAAAACACTGGGCCAAGGACATGAGAACAGATTGTGATTACAATCCATACATGTTGAATGGCAAATACCAGTGATGCCTAGATGTCCTATACAAGCACATGGATTCTCACAGGAGAAATGAGATGGAATTAAGACAAAGCAAAATTTAACTTGAGTTTCAGGGAGGAAAAACATTTTTAGTTACACATTAATTTTAATAATGTAATACTCTAGAGTGTCATAATCTTCTCAGGGAAGTTAGAGGAGTCGTGTCTATGGCATATTTTCGAGTCAGATGGATAGAACCTGCTGGCTATGCACCTGGAGAAATCTTCCCATTAACCTTTTTTATTATTTTAATACCTCATGAATTTTCCTAAGAAAATACCTTGTATTGAACAAAGTCCTTGCAGTCTTACCAGCAATATTCATAACATGAAGATGCTTTGCATTGTATAAGCAGTCTGAAGCAAATCCTTCTGTGATCAGTATATCTCATTCTTCCAATGAATATCACTTTCCTGTACTGAAAATAAGTAATACCGATATCGAAGCTAGGCAGATCTGTCTCCCCTTCAATTGTTTAATAATCATGTCTACCATATTTCAGATAATAGCAAGATGATTTGATCATTTATGTATTTGAAGATTTTTACCAAATGTGTCTAAAATTTAAATAACTCCTACAGAAAGACAATATATAGTATGTGTTAATTAAGAACTTAAAACACCTAAGACATAAATTATAAATTTTTTCCTTCATTTTTAGAAGGGTAGGTAGGAAGTGAAAAGTTCAAACAAGTATTTGCAGTTGGATATATAATATCAAAATTAACTGTACTTGTGTGTATTCCTACTACTGAAAAATATTGCAGATTTGTGAAGTGATTACTTCCTTCTCGGAAGGTACTGTATGTCTTCTCACTCACAGAAACTCTGGAAGGAGACTTTACACCCCACAGGCATTTAGTCTGGCAAAGGTCTGAAGAATACACTGCAATTTTAGCAGCAAGGCCACTCTAGAAATCTATCAGTAATCTTTAGGAATAAAACACTGGTGGTAAGAAGTCACTATAAATACTGTTTGTTTTCTCAGTTATTCTTAGTAGAAGTGCCTTTTATTTTTATTAAGAAAATATCTGAAATACATATTGCTTGAAATGTTACTCTATTGTGTCAGGTAAGGATTTTGTAATGTAACAAATAAGAGATATCCTTATATTAATCTGCAGCATATCGAAGGAAGAGAGGAAAATACCTTTCCTTTCACTATCTTTTAAGAAAATGTATTGTCTGTAATGATTCACAAGGCACTATTTATAACCCAACACAAAATGTCTCCCATTTTACACTTTTTCAGAAAAGGTCTTGATGAAACCATTGTACTTCATAATACAACAGTGAGGCTAAACTTCTTGCAAGTTTTCTTTAAAAATACACTACTTTCTCAGTGCAGTTTACTATATGCTGTGATAAAGCTAAAATACATCCTTTCAAAGACATGTTGAAGTGTATGTGCTAAAGAACATACCAAAATGAGTTATTCTTGTTGTTTAAGGTTATTTTTACACTACAGTACTTCTATCTAAGAGAATATCTTTTTAAAGTGCAGACTAAAATAAAACCTTGAATCTCTTTTTATTTGCAGATCAACTTTTTATCTATTAAGCTTACTTTTACATTGTTATGTGTGACATGAATTTGGCCCTGGAAATGCAAGGTGGCATTAAATAATTATCCATAATCAATTTAAACAAAGATTTCCCCAACACTGTGAACCTGGTAAAATGTCTTTACTGAAGTTGGAAGTTTAGGGAAAACCCTTAAATTACTAAGAATAATGCTTTCGATATGTGACATTCAGCAAGAAAATGATACACTGCTAAACATAGTCTTTGAATATGATTCACATTGTTGGTTTATGTGTGGTTTATAATTAATTGCAAGTGATTCATCATCTTAAGTTTCCAAATCAAAAAGAAA